>NC_081407.1:993049532-993357865 GCF_030272615.1 Cryptomeria japonica | reverse complement strand
GGAGCGAATTTCATGTTTGAAAGTGGAAGAGTGAAGGATGTGAGAGCATTTACTTCAAGCTGATCCGATTTGGAAGATAACTTCATGAACTCAAGGAGGAGAGCGAACTTCGTGTAGGAGAGCAAACTTCATGTCTTGAGGTAGTGGAGCGAATTTTTTACTTCATGAATTCCCTAGTAAGAGCGAATTCCTTTCATATGCCTAGAAGCATATTCGATTTTGAGTTCAAAGCAAACTTTGTCTGCAAGACTACATGAGTGAACTTCATGTTCAAGCACCTAAGAGTGAACTTCATGTTTGGAGGGAGATGAGCGAACTTCACCTGTAGGCCTACAAGAGTGAACTTCACCTTTAGGCCTACAAGAGCGAACTTCACAAATCAAGGCACAAGAGCGAACTTCACAAATCAAGGTGGGAGAGCAAAATCTCCTAATGTTCTAATGCACTTTAAAGATTTAATTAAACATTATTTTGGCGGCCCCTCAACAAAATTTAAAATTCAAATAAAAGGAGGTAAAGTCGACCAGCTTGAAAAGATTTGTTTTTATCAAAACAAGTCGGCCCTTATTGGAAAAGACATAACTTTTCACCTTGATAGCCTATAAGAGGGAGTTCAAATCATTCATTTTACCATCAAATCAAACAAATTACTCTCTCTCTTGCGCGAATTTCATCAGCAAGCTGCGATTTGTTCTAAGGTCAGCAAATTCCATCATCAGCTAGGGCAAATTTTAGCACCAAGATTGCAGATTGAAGGGCAAATTTCATCTTTCAACAGCAACATCAATAAAAATAAAACCGAATTTAAGAAGACAGCGAACTCTTGGACACTAGCAGTCACATCATTGATCAGATTTTAAGGTCAAATATCAGAAGTTAGAGGTAGAGACATCATATTGACTGATATAAAATCAGGTACAGGTCTGATTAAGGCCAGAAATTGATTTTGTTTGGCAAATTAGACCTCCTTAATTCATCTAAAGGTACAAATCAGTCTTATCTAACATTCAAATTTCACATTCATTAAGATGTAAGATTGGTTTAAATCAATATCACAGCTAGTTTACTAAGTGAATAGGCTTCATTACATCAACATTTCGCATAGTTTTCACCATTACCCTAACTTATATATCTCTTATAGGTGAAAGATGGCGGCTCCTAAACCAAATAAAACCATGACCCGTCATGCACTCATCAAGGAAGACTCGAAGAGCGGCGCATTTGAAAGCAAGATCACTTCTCATTGGAGCAAAATAGGAGACACCAATCTCAGGAAGTTTGTAATGTCCCCTTCTCAATGATGTGTATTCAGCGGTCCACTGGCCTATTCCAGAGACCCGTAGGCTATTTGGAAAGGCAAATTAGTTTCCTACTTTTGTGGAGTTTTGCACGAGCTTTCTAAGGTTGTTAGGAGGGGATTCTTCAGTTCTGTTTATGGATTCGTTCTGGGTTTTCCGTGCACTCCAGGATGGCATAACATGCAATTGATTCTGTGGTGGAGTTTAAACTTACTATTTTTACTAAGTTAGGG
Organism: Cryptomeria japonica; assembly: GCF_030272615.1. NCBI lineage: Eukaryota > Viridiplantae > Streptophyta > Pinopsida > Cupressales > Cupressaceae > Cryptomeria > Cryptomeria japonica. Next base: position 993,356,334 of record NC_081407.1, on the reverse strand, counting down.
TGTGGCTGACTGGAGGGTACAGTTTTACTGTGCATTCCGAGCTCTTTCTCTAGGTGCGAAGATCATGTTTTTCAAAGCAGTATTTCATAACTTACTATTTTTAGTAAGTGGCAGTTTGAGTATTTCTATTTTTAGCAGTATGATTCAGAGCTCTGGTTCAGCTCAGCTGTTGGTCTTTCTGGCACTTTTGTCCTCAGTGGCATTGTTCTACATTTGGTCTGCACATTAATTTATTAAATATTAATACTTTATCATTAAGTTTAATATTTAATTGTTTGGACGACTTAGGACAAAAGAATATATATGCTATTCATGAATTTTAATCCTTTTCCCAAGCTGGGCGTTGAATTGAGAAATTAAGTGATTAAGTTATCACTTGTGGACCTTGGATAAGTTCGACTTGTCTAGACAGTGCAAAAATACATCTTGGGCGGCCACTTAAGGGGTGAAATGAAATGTAATTTGGAAGCTTTTTGGGCGAATTACACTGTCATGTAATTTGGGACGAATTTGAGGGGCATTTGAATGTGATTTCGAACAAGCAAATCTATAAATAAGTGAGCTTGGCTTCTCATTTTGCATCCATGAAAATTTATACAATGAAGTGCTGCCAAAATGGTGCCAGATTGTTGCTTCGAAGTCGTGAGCTTCCTAGCCCTTGCCAGTTTCGTGCTTGAAATATAGCACCTAGCTATGGTTGTGACTATTTCTCACTCCAAGGAATAGATAGAGCGAATTGAGAAGGTGTGCATCTGCTGGTCTTGTTTAGTGCGAGATTTGGTGTGTTTTTGGTTGCTGGTTGGCGTCTTGGCTGAAGCTTATTTCCACTCACAAGTCTCTATGCGAGTTCCCACTGATTCTGGGTATCGGCTCTTTACTTTCCTATGTTGTTGACGGAGAGATTTGTAAGTTCTTAGCAATTGGTTTTGTTCAATTTTTAATTGAAAATCGTACCTTTCTACCTGGGCGTACTTTCTAGGGTGTACATTAGGAAGCGTGATGTTAGTTGGAGCTCATGTTGTTGTTATCTCTCTATTTGTACTTGGTCGCCTAATGCATAGTGTTGTTTTGGGTGTGATTTGAGGTGATTTGAGTGAGTTTTGAGTGAATTATGAGCATTTTAGAAATTCTTGAAGTTGCTGGTCTGCGTTTTATTGATTTCCAGAATTTCATATTTACATGTTAAATGAGCTTTTGGGAGGTAGTGATTAGTTGGAGACATTTATCAGCATTGGACAGCATTGCTCCTCTATTCTAAATATTCTATCTCATTATTGTGTAAGGTTGAATAGTAGTACTATCAGCCAATTCTGGATTGTAAGCATACCCACTGAACAAGTGGAAGAGGCAGGCTTGCCGCCTATTTTCTGGTATTTGTAACTCAATCCTCCCATTGAATAAGTGGTCGAGTGATAAGTTTTATGTATTGTCCTCCTGCTGAAATATGTGGTAGAGTGATAGCTTTATGTAATCTCCTCCTCCTGAAATACGCGGTAGAGTGATTGAGTTTAAGTTTCTTGTTGTTTTCCAGCCAAGGAGTTTAGTTTCTATCCTACTGGATAAGCAGTAGGTGCTGGCTTGTCACTTGTGCATTGTATTTCAGCTTTCAGTTGGTTTATGGTGCTAACGATCCCCGGAACACTGTATGCTCTCACCCTCCCAGAATGGGCTCTCGGTGAACAAAAGGTGGAAGGGTTCCTTTCAGTTATTATGGATTAATTCTCTAACCTTAACGGGTTACTGTGTTTATTATGTTAATCCTATTGCTAAAAACAAAAAAAAATTATCGGGGATATTACAAAGTTCGACACCAAGAAGTTCCAACACCCATCATACACAAGTGAACCTACTGCTACAGCCAAGAAGACGATTGATTGTGGGATCATAAATGCAGTTGGCTTTCCTCCCACAGTGCAATGCTACGAGTTAATCGTGGAGTGTGCCCAACATTATGACTCTCCCTCAAGAAGAATTGTGGCGAAGGATGGAACAGTGCTTGCATATCTCTCGGAGACAACAATCAGTGAAGCATTTCATCTACCTGAGCCTAAGGATATGGTCTACATAAGTATGGAAGGAGCTAAGTTTGCCTATGAAGATGATCCAGATGCTTGTTCAAAGATCATCAACAAGTTTTGGTTGATGAAGAGTAGACATGGTAGGAGCAGATGGCTCGACAAACTACATAGGGTGGACTTCAAAGATGAATTCAGAGACTTCATCACCTTGCTTCATCGATTGGTTGGTGAACCTGAGGCTTCTTATTTCGAAGATTGGATGTTCTACTTCATAGAGACTAGCACTCATGGTAAGGATGCAATCAATTGGGCGAGGCTCATCAACAATAATATTGATCTACAATTAAGGAGGCTGATGCGCACTAGAACATTCTATATGAGTTCCTACGTCATATACTCCTTTGCAAGAAATTATGAGTATCGAAGACTTATGTATAGGGGCGTAGTCCGAAGAAGACCCGGAGAGATAAAGGTGCATGAGTGTTATACGCAACTTCATCATCCACCTAAACAGCATTATAGGAGAGTGAATGATGCATTCACTATGCACATCATGAGGACGCTTCGAGGTGGACTACAACAAAGACTCTCTCCAAAGGCACAAGCATTGGTACAACAGCATGGCACATGGTTCATCCAATTCCCGAAGTTCACTTATATCAGAGTTCGAGGATGTCATGTTCCTCCCTACATGTTGTCGCGCTACCCGACAGATAGAATGGTGCTACTTGAGGTAGTGAGACAATTGGTGGCATATGTCAAGGCATACAGACATAAGCATGGAACCTGTGTTTCTTTTCCTATTACAATTGGAGACTCTATTGAAGTGTGCCCTTCCATTCATGTAGCTAAGGATGCCAAAAAAGAGTTGGCACTCCATTCACTCAAACCATTCACTCCTAGAGATTGCTTCGATCCTTATGATAATGTAAAAGGAATTTTGGGAAAAAAGTATGGACACCAATGGCAGTTAGAAGACTATTAGATGAATATCGAGGATGATGTTCAAGTAAAGAAGAAGATGTATTCCAAGCTACCTCTCGATTTCGTCAATAAATGTAAGTTGTTTCATGTTGCTGATCAAGTCCAGGATAGTGGCAAATATCTTCAATCAGCCTACGCTAAAGAAAACAAGGAGATCAACATCAAGTGGGTTGACATGGAGATCGTGGATTTGAAGGAGTTGATGAAACCAGTTTTGGAATACACTCACATATGGATAGACATACAACATTAGAAATTGAAAGAGTAGAACATAACAATGACATTCCACTCAGAAGAAAGAGCAAATGGTGAAGATGAAGCAAATGCAAGTGGGAGTGCACCTCAACCATCTCACAAAAGAGGTTTTGGAATACACTCACATATGGATATACATACAGGATCAGAAATTGAAAGAGCAGAACATAACAATGACATTCCACTTAGAAGAAAGAGCAGATGGTGAAGATGAAGCAAGCGCAAGTGGGAGTGCACCTCAACCATCTCGCTCAAGAGGTTCGAAGAGAAAGGATGATCGTGAAGAAAAGGAGTCATCAAGGAAGAAGCATAAATCAAGCTCCAACCATCCTTCCTCTAGGCATGAAGAAGAGTTGAATCAGGATGAAAGACACGAAGAAAGGAGGATAGAAAAGGAATTGAGTCAAGGAGCAAATGAATCAATGGAATCCACAGTTCATAATGATAAAGGCAAAGAGAAATCATCACAAGGACAAGAAGATCCCACTCATCACACCCAAGAGATCGAAGGAGATGAAGAAGAAGACAATGATGAGACTACTTCACCACCTCGAGATGAGCAAATGCATGAAGAAACACAAATTCAAGAAGGAAGATCCTCTATTCCTGAATGGCTTAAGGAAAGACTAGCCAAAGAAGTGATAGTAGTTGATGAAGAACCAACATACGACATAGCGAGCCTTCTAAGCCTGACTAGAGAAGTCAGCGAGAAAAGGAAAGCTACAAAGATCTCCAAGGTGATTAGAGATGATTCGGGATCAAGGAAGTTGCAAATAGCTACTCTAAGGGTTGATAAATATGAAGGTGTAGATGAGTATGATATGGAGACTATTGTTTTGGGTCCACTCACCTCCGAGCAGGCCATAGGTGATGCAAATGATTCATTGAAATGATATGTTAAGAGCTGAAGTAGAAAAGAATAAAAGGTTAGAGAAAGAGATAAGTGCGTGGAGGAATTACTTCCAACAATTCCAGGAGTCATTGAGACATCAGAGTCTAGCAGCTACACCGCCACCCTTGCTTCCTGCGGAATCAATTGATCATGTGGAGAAGATGAGGAATTCAGCATAATTAATGGATACATGGATTAAAGATTCAAATACTAGAGTTACCAAGTTCATGAAGGGCATAATGAAGACACTCGACGTCGTCATAAAAGTTCTTGGGAGAACTCATGTCCTCATAGAGGCCTTTGAAGCATTTGCTCATGCTAGAGATGTCATCATTCTAGTACTTCAAGTAATAAGGAAAACACCTAGGGAAGTTTTATCAAGAGAGAAAATAAGAAGAGAAGGATCTACGCCCAGTTTTCTACAATGGAGTAGTCTACTTCGCACAAAGATCATTTTTTAGGAGATTGGAAACGGATGCAGTCGAGCTCAAGATGATATGCATCAAATTGATAATAAAATAGTAGAGGTAGTACAGATCGTTTTGCAGAGGATGATTGATCCTGGGACGATTATAGAAGCTATAGAGTTGGAAGAAAGGATAAGAGTTGTCTTCCATGGGACTGATAGAATGATCACCAAAGGACAATTGGATGATATGCTTGAACTCGTAGTATTAGCCAACAAGACTCAAGAATTTGAACCTGAATGGGAGAATGCCATCATCAAAGCCTTCGATGAAGTCATGCACATGGAGGAACAATTGAAGTCTCTACCTAAGATCCCAAAGAGTGAGATAGAAGACATGGTGACCAGATTCATTGAATATGCCAGAAGGGAAGGAGAAAAAGGAAACAAGATTCTAGAAGACAGTTTGTTATGATCCTATTTGGCAATTCATTTTCTCATTGGAGGATGCTTCCTCGATTTTTGTGCCAGCACATGTTATTTTCTCATTGGTTGATTCCATGATGATATTTATCTAGATAGGGCTTCATTTGTATCAAACCCTAATTAGGGTTTATGTGGCAAAATCTCAACCCTCATTCGATCTCGGCCCTTCATTGTATTTGGGAGTATTATATAAACTCCACTCGTTTCATTTGTAAAGAGTTAGTCAGTTAATAAGTGAGCAAGCTAGAGCGAGAAAGCTCAATAGCAGCTAGAGAAATTAGATACAGAGTTCAAGAGTGATAAGAGGAGGACTTGAAAAATTGTTGTTATTTGGCTTTTGGATTAATAAAACATTGAAGTCATGGTGTTTCTATTCAATCTTTGAAGCTTGTTGCATGATTTTTCATCCTCTCAAGTCAATCTTTGATAGTAGTTTACGTATTTAGATTGAATGTTGGAATGTTGTACTTGATCTATTGTGAAACTCGTAATCCATACCACTAGCCTCTTGCTGATGGTAAGTGTGCCTTGTGTGGTCAACTAGAATCACTAAAAGTGCTTAAGTTCAATTGTTGCTCAATCATGGGTATGCATTCAAGTGATGGTGTCTATGCTTAGTAAAGATTTGCAAATCTTAAAGTGTCCTTAGAAGATTGCACTAGTTTCGGTGGAGTTGTTCTTGTATGGCGATGCTAAGAGTAGTAGAGTTTCACTTATGTCGTCCTCATCCATTCATTCCTAGGATAGCTTAGAACCTCTCAACCCTTATCTTTTGCTATTTTTTTGACAAACATCTTGTAGTAGTAGGAAAAGACTTCATTGCATATCATCTGCAAAGCACTTCAAGATTCTCCTCTCAAGTTAAAAGGCCCCTTGATGAAATAGCAATCACAACAACCACTCATGCTTATCCACACGTCAAGACCTGACAATTATAAACCTTGGAGTTGTCTCAAGTGATCCTTAAGCCAATCTTCAGAATTTGAGAGACTTTGCTCAAGAGAGGATAAGATATGTTTGAGTATTTTATTCTGTGTTCACATGTGCGTAAAAAACACATCAATAGGTAGCTCGATAATTTTCAAATCACTAATTCGAGCATAGACACCTTCATAATGAAGCATGTCAATGATGAATAGCAATTGAAGTTAAGATTGGGCTGAATGATTCTAGTTGACCACGCAAGACAAGTACGCAATCAACAAACTGCTAGTGATGTGGATAATGGAGCTTCACTATCAATCATGCACATGTATATTTCACTCATCTAAAACATTCAAAGTAAATTCTATTCTAAAATTTTATTTTTTTGTCTTTTCAATTATAAACTATCACAAAAGGGAATGAAGAAACAAGCAAATGCTCCAAAACTCAATAAGTCACCAACATTTCAATGATTTTATTAATTTATGAAACATCGAGCAACAATTCTTTAAAGTATTCTAATTGATCTTCTCTCTAATTTTTGCTTCTAATGTCTAATTTCTCATTCTAATGAGATACAAATGGAATGAGTTTAGCTTATATAGAGCTCTCAATTACAATGGATGGCCAAAAGATTAAATCACCATCGAGGGCGCAAATTTTGCCACCTAAACCCTAATTAGGGTTTGCTACAACTAAATACCTAACTTATTGCAAAACATTAGATGACAGCCAATGGGAATATGACATCCATTTGGCACAAAATACGAGGAAAAATCCTCCAATATGAAAATTGATGCCACATAGGATCATAACAAACTTTCTTCTAGAATCTTAGCGCCCTTATCCTTTTCTCTTTTTGCAAATTCAACAAATTTGGATGTCATCGATTCTATCTCGGTTATTGGCCCTACAAGCAGGTTCTTCAATTGTTCTTCCGGGTAGCTGACTTCATCCAGGCTTGAAGTGAAAGTTTTCTCCCAATCTGGTCCAAACTCTCTTGTCTTGCTAGCAAGTACAGTGAATGAATGGATAGCATCTAACTATTTCTAGAAGGTGCTCCATTTGGTTCAAAGAAGATAATCTTCACTTTCTCCATCAATTCTTTGGCAACAATGTCAATTCCTTCATCTTTTCCTTTCTCAAGAATGATCTCAACCACTTCTAAGATCTTATCATGTATTGAATTGATTGCTTGATCCACCTGTTAATGCATGGTAGCTACAGTAAGATAAATGATTGAATGAGAGATAAATGAAGTCTCTCATTCAATCATTCATCCTATCGATTAAACCATTAAGAAAAACTTCAAGCTATTTTATTTGATGATTATTCCTCATCGATAATCATGGCATATTGGTAATCAACGATAGTTATCTAATTAATCATCTATCCCCATCTATATCGGATGTGTTCTCAACAAGTGATTATTATATTACTATCGGGTGGCATAGTAATGCACCGATTAATGATTAATGAATATAACCCTTAGTTAAGTGATCGGTGTCGGTTAACATAGACACCAATTCACTTCGGTTAATTTGCAATGCCAAACGCCATCATTAATACCGATTGGCATATCAGTTAACATGTTAATATGTTACGTGAGTCCCGATTAATATCGGGTTGGCAAATATGTTATATGTTATGTGATCACCGATTAATATTGGGTTGGCAAATATGTTATATGTTATGTGATCACCGATTAATATCAGGCTGACAAATATATTTAACACTGGTTGATATTATATACCAAAGGGTGCGATCAAGTAGTGTCTTGATTGGTCATGTCCATAAGACATGACCGGTCGAGGCACTGCTTGATCCTCCCCTCTCATATATATATATATCATATGGCATTTGAGAAAGAGGATATCGAAATCAATAAATACTCCTCTTACCTGCCAAACAAAAAAGATAGTCAGAATTATAATAGAGATAAAATACATAGATATATAAAGAATAAAATTAGAATACATCTTGCATATTGAATTGTAAATTGGACAAACTTTTACATGGTATCAGAGCCAGGTTAAATCGAACCTGAGGCTGTTCAATTTTGCAGAAAATTCAAATCAAGCATATATTCAACATCACAATTCTTTCAAAGGCTAGCGCTCTCAGAATTGAAGATAGACTTAGAGGAGGTGATGACTTCTCAGCATGGAAGTTCAGAATTCAAATGATTCTAAAAGAGAATAAAGTCGAATCATTTGTAAAAACTGAAACTACAGAACCCGAGACCGAACCTGACAAAACATTTCAAGAAGAGAAAAAACCGACATGAGAAAAGGTCATCTAAGCAAGACAACTCTCACATTCACTGCTTTAGGTGTGATCAATATGGACACTATGCAACAAAATGTCCAGATAGAATCAAACAACAAGCTATATTTGCAAAAGTGAAAAGGGAAGAATATGACTCCGAGAAGCATGTATTCTACTCTGCTCTCTCTAGCCAAGTATCCAATAAATCTAACACCTGGATCATTGACAGTGGGTCTTCAAGACACATCACTAGGTATAGAGAATTATTGGATTCCATGTTAGAAGAAATCGATGAAGTAACCATTGGTGATGACTCTACACATCCTGTGAAAGGCGTCGGTACCTGCACCATTAAGCTGAAGACAGGCATGTCTCTCCAACTCACCAGAGTCCTATTCGTCCCTGGCATCAAGAGGAACTTAATCTCCATATCTGTACTTGAAGATGATGGGTACAGAATAACCTTCATGAATGGTAAAGTTCTAGTATGGCCACAAAACTCTTCCATCAAGAAGGCTATAACCCTAGGACGTAGAAAAGGCCATTGGTACAAGGTAAGTGCTGAATCTAACCTAGCCCTACTTCATGAGATTGCAGATTCTAATGAAATTTGGCATAAAAGATTAGGTCATTTAGACTTTCGTGCTTTATGTTCAATGGAAAATTAGTAATTGGTTTGCCTAAGTTAAAACAATACCATTCTGGTACATGTAAGGGGTGTGCCCTAGGCAAAAATACTAAGAGTTTCTTTCTAGTTAGTTCTAGGAAAACAAGCAATGTTTTAGAACTAGTTCACTCTGACCTATGTGGGCCAATGTCTGTACCATCATTAGGAGAGTGCCTTTATTATGTAATTTTCATTGATGACTACTCTAGGAAAACTTGGATCTACTTCCTGAAATGTAAAGAATCAGAAGAGATCCTTAATAGGTTTAAAGAATTCAAATCACTAACAGAGAACTACTCAGGAAATAAAATTAAAAACCTAAAAAACTGACAATGGGGGGAATACACATCAGAATTATTTAAAGAGTTTTGTAAAAATTCAGGGATTAAGAGGGAGTTAACAATACCTTATAACCCTCAACAAAATGGGATAGCTGAAAGGAAAAATAGGACAATCGTTGAAGCTGCCAAAGCTATGATTCTTGATCAGAATCTAAATATCAATCTTTGGGCAGAAGCAACTAGCACTGCTGTATATATTCAAAACAGATGTCCCCACTTTTATCTTGAAGATAAGACCCCTGAGGAAGTCTTTACTAAATCAAAACCTGATATTAGCCACCTTAGGATATTTGGATGCCCTGTCCATATTCATGTACCTAAGGAGAAAAGATTAAAACTAGAGCCTTCTGGGAAAAGGGGAATCTTTGTAGGATATAGTGAAACCTCCAAGGCTTACAAGATCTATATACCTGGCCAAAAGAATATTGAACTAAGCAGGGATGTGATCTTTGAAGAAGACTTAGCCTTCAAAAGAGCCCAAAGCTCTCTAGACCCTGAAGTCTATATCCCCACCCCTAACATAGATAGAGATCCTACTTCTGAACTTCAGAGGGAGAATCCTGAGGAAACTATAAGTGAAACTCAAAGTCCACCTAGAGAAAACCTCAAGAAAAGACCACTATGGGCCACCAAAATTGTAGCAGAAGCTCAGAAGTTTGTTGCTCCTCCAAGAACCTTCAGGGAAAGCAAAAGGCCTAACAAATTCACTAGCTATGTTGCTCTTATGGATGATCTCTCTAAAGCCGAACCAAACAATGTTTCAGAGGCTCTTGAACATCAAGTATGGAAGGATACCATGTCTGAAGAGTATCAGTCCATTATGAAAAATGATGTTTGGGAGATTGTTCCTAGGCCAACTAAGAAATCTGTTGTTTCATCTAAATGGTTTTTTTTAAGATCAAACATGCTGCAGACGGTAGTATTGAAAAACACGAGGCTAGATTTGTAGCTAGAGGATTCTCTCAAAGAGAAGGAATAGATTATGAAGAAACTTTTGCACCTGTTGCCAAATATACATCAGTAAGAGTTGTATTAGCCATTGCAACAGCTAAGGGGTGGAAGGTACACCAGATGGATGTTAAGACAGCATTTCTAAATGGTGAGATCTCAGAAGAAGTCTATCTAGAGCAACCTAAAGGGTTTGAAATTTATGATGCAAAGTTTCATGTGTGCAGACTCAAGAAAGCTCTTTATGGGCTCAAACAGGCTCCCGGGGCCTGGTATGAAAGAATTGACACCTATCTCTCAGGACTAGGCTTCTCTAAAAATGATGCAGATCCTAATCTCTACTACAAAAGAAATAAAGGTGATATCCTAATGTTGATTTTATATGTTGATGACTTATTAATCGCAGGAAATGATCATCTTATAGATCAATGCAAGAAAAATCTATCCAAAGAATTTGATATGAAGGACCTAGGACTCCTTCATTACTTCTTAGGATTGGAAGTATGGCAAAATTCAGACAACATTATACTAAACCAAGGAAAGTATACCTTGGATATATTGAAGAGATTCGGAATGCTAAACTGTAGACCCATGACCTCTCCTAAGGAAACTAATTTACATAAACTTAAAGAAACAACAACAGAGTCACAACCCACTGATCCTACTCAATACAGACAGATGATTGGGTTGATGTACCTGGTAAATACTAGACCAGATATTTGTTATGCAGTTAATGCTCTAAGTCGGATTATGTGTGAACCGAAGGAGATACACCTGGTTGCAATAAAACACATTATGAGATACATACAAGGTACCCTAAATCTTGGTCTCAAATATGAGAAAGTTGATATAAACTTACATGGATTTACAGATTCAGATTGGGCTAGAAGTGTGACTGACAGGAAAAGTACTTCAAGGTGTTGCTTCAATCTAGGTTCAGCCATGATATCTTGGATCAGCAGGAAGCAGTCTTCTATAGCCCAAAGCTCCACCGAGGCAGAATACATTGCGGCTTCTATGGCTGCCCGAGAGGCAATATAGCTTAGGAAGTTGCTTGTGGGGTTGTTTGGAGAACCTATGAAACCCACTGTCATACACTGTGACAACCAGAGCTGTATAAAACTTTCAGTAAATCCAGTGTTTCATGACAGATCCAAGCATATTGAGATTCCATACCACTATGTGCAAGATATGGTAGACAGGAATGCAATCCAATTAGAATATGTTTGTACAGGAGATCAAACGGCAGATATTATGACCAAACCTCTTTCCAGAGCGAAGGTTGATCACTTCAGAAAAGGTTTAGGTATGATAGAAAGGTAATTTGCTTTGTAATTTGTATTTAGATAAGATGTTTAATGTGTAAACTTCTTTGTCATGATAGGACATTTTTGGATTCTTATCCCCTGAGTTCATATCTAAGAGGTGACGATCTCTCAAGATAATGAACACTTGTATGGAGACATTATAAGGTGACGATCTTATAATGTCCAAACCAGTTATCATGTTGGATCTCTGGTGTATCATGGATGAGCCATGATTGTGTTGTGGTAAAACATTTATATGAAATGTTAGTGCACCTACCTCAACTTGGATAAAGATGAGAATGGAATATTTTCTCATATGATTATCCTTAAGTATTGCGTGCTTAGGTAATATTGATATCACGTGCTAAGGTGATATCCTGTCATCACAAGATTGATGTGATGGTCTTTTGTATCACGTGTTTAGGTGATATGTATTAATGAATATAACCCTTAGTTAAGTGATCGGTGTCGGTTAACATAGACACCGATTCACTTCGGTTAATTTTCAATGCCAAACGCCATCATTAATACCGATTGGCATATCGGTTAACATGTTAATATGTTACATGAGTCCCGATTAATATCGGGTTGGCAAATATGTTATATGTTATGTGATCACCGATTAATATCGGGTTGGCAAATATGTTATATGTTATGTGATCACCGATTAATATCAGGCTGACAAATATGTTTAACACCGGTTGATATTATATACCAAAGGGTACAATCAAGTAGTGTCTTGATCGATCATGTCCATAAGACATGACCGGTCAAGGCACTGCTTGATCCTCCCCTCTCATATATATATATATATCATTTGAGAAAGAGGATATCGAAATCAATAAATACTCCTCTTACCTACCAAACAAAGAAGATAGTCAGAATTATAATAGAGATAAAATACATAGATATATAAAGAATAAAATTAGAATACATCTTGCATATTCAATTGTAAATTGAACAAACTTTGACACCACCTAGGTGCATCCACCGCTAATGTCTTAGAATATGAGCAGCCTCATGCGAAAAAAGTTACTCCACTACTGAAAATCAAGTGACTGACCATCTTTTAGTATTCCTTCACCTATCAGGATCTGACTTAGTGTAGCCTTCATTACTTGCAAGATAGGTATGGTGAAGTCCCTCGTGTAGACAAAGGTGTCATAAGCTATCTTGAGTGTCTGAGTCCTCTCAAGAATCATCATGGTTCTGTCAAATATCTTTACCAACTCCCTTATGAATGCCTTTGCTCTTCTATATGTTTTAGTGATCCAAGCATCCATCAGTTGTGTTGATGCCTTTATCTTTTCAAAATCATCAACTGTATCTGGAGGAGGTAACAGTGATAGTGAAGTTGATGGATCATGTTGCCTTAGTGGGAATTTGAGTTGATGGAGGTAACCTCTCAATATATTGTTCGCCTTCTCTAAATTGTTATTCTTTTCTACTTCGAGCTTGAGCATGTCATGAACTGTCTTCACCGTGTCATTCATGTCTTCCAATGCCTGATCAATGGTGGGAGGACCTAGATTGATTGTCTCCAAATCATATTCTTCAGTTGTAATCACATCTTCGAGTATGTCTACCCTTGGAATGGCAATCTGTATTATCTTGGATCCTGCATCTCTTGTCATCTTTGACATCCTAGTGGTTGTTTTCTTCTCATGTTCTTGATTTCTATCCAAGTAATTACCTAGATCAAAATGATCTTGTTCCTCTTCCATAACCATGTTCCTTAATAACCTCTCTCTTAACCATGCACGCATAACCAGTCTCTCTTCTCCAACCTACATCTCATTCACTTGTTGGTCTTCTCGTGAGGAGATGTGACTCCTAGTTCATCATCTTCAATGTTCACATATGTGTCATTGCCTGCTTTGGCATTGGTTGGCCTAGGTGAGGCTATCTTGTCTTGGACCACCTTTGTTTTCCTTATCATTCATTCCTTGACCAATACCCATTCCAACTACTAGATTCATTTCTGCTTGGTGTACAAATGAGGTACTAGTAGAAGGGCGAGATGCTTGGCTTGACTTGTGTTTCTTCTTTGGATGCTCTTCTTCATTATCCTCCCTTTGCTTGGATCCCTCAGAGTGAGCTGAATGAGTGGCACTTTCACTCTAACTTTCACTTTCCATCTCTTCGTCAGAAGACTACTTCTCCCATCATTTGAAATGTATTATCTTGAATCCTTCATCTCTTGTCATCTTTGACATCCTGGTGGTTGTTTTATTCTCATGTTCTTGATTTCTATCCAAGTAATTACCTAGATCAAAATGATCTTGTTCCTCTTCCATAACCATGTTCTTTAATAACCTCTCTCTTAACCATGCAGGTATAATCGGTCTCTCTTCTCCAACCTGTATCTCATTCAATTCCTGGTCTTCTCGTGGAGGAGATGTGACTTCTTGTTCATCATCTTCAATGTTCACATGTGTCATTGCCTGCTTTGTCATTGGTTGGCCTAGGTGAGGCTATCTTGTCTTGGACCACCTTTGTTTTCCTTATCATTCATTCCTTGACCAATACCTTTTCCAACTGCTGGATTCATTTCTACTTGGTGTACAAATGAGGTACTGGTAGAAGGGGGAGGTGCTTGGCTTGACTTGTGTTTCTTCTTTGGATGCTCTTCTACATTATCTTCCCTTTGCTTGGATCCCTCGGAGTGAGCTGAATGAGTGGCACTTTCATTCTGACTTTCACTTTCCATCTCTTCGTCATAAGACTCTACTTCTCCCATCATTTGAGATGTTGTCTAAATGCCTTTGTCTTTCAACATATGGGTTTGTGCTTCTACCCATCGCTTTGTATTGGATAGGACTGTCTTCATCAAGTCCTTTAAGTCTGTACTTTCCACTTTGATCCAATTGACCTTCACTTCTTTGTTCTTTTCTTTCTCATATATTGGCAGAAGATGCTTTCCACTATCCTTTGTTTGTTCAGGGACGTTGAAAATCTTGGTTATTCTAATGATCTCAATAGGTAGCCTTGAACGCATTTTCCTCCTTATCTCCAAATCATCAGGTTCATTCATGAAATGATCTTCAAGTTGTAGCTTGTGTTTATGCTTCTTTCCGCTAGTCTTTTGGATGTTGCCATAAGGATCAAAGTTGTCTCTAAGAGAATACAGCATTAGGAGGAATGACTTCAATTCTTCATCTATCTTTTTCGTCGCTTGCAAAGATGGGCATACTTCCAAAGATCGTCCTAGTGAAATAGGAAATAAAATCTTTGTCTTCAACTTGTTCTTTTGCACTTGGTTATATGCCATTAGTTGCCTCACTAGTTCAAGCAGTATCAATTTGTCAGTAGGATATCTCGGTAACATATAAGGTGGGCAAGAACATCCCTGGACCCTTATATAAGTGAACTTAGGAAACTGAATGAACCATGCACCGAACTTCTCCACTAGTGCCTTTGCTTCTAGGGATAACCTTTGATGAATACCTCCTTGTAGTGTCCTTGTGATATGCATAGTGAATGCATCATTTACCCTCTTGTAGTGTGCCTTGTTAAGGTAATGTAACTATGTGTATGATTCACATGCTCTCAACTATCCTGATCTCATACCAATTGGTCCTCTGTATGTTAATCTTGTGTACTCACAAGCTTTGGCGAGTGAATATATGACATATGAGCCCATGTAGAATGTCTATGTGCGCTCAAGCCTATGGAATTGTATGTCAATGTTAAAACTGATAATCCTCGCCTAGTTGATTTTCCCTTTTCCCATTGAAATGATCTCCATGAAGTAGAACATCCATGCCTCGAACTGGAAGGCCTATGGAATCCCGAAGACTCGGCTAAGAAGAATGATCAAATCCCCAAACTCCTCCTTGAAATCAATCCTGTGAAGCTTGCCTGAAAGCTTAGATTGACGGGGTCTACTCTTTCGTACCCAATATTTGTTGATTATGTCTTGCCATGTGTCGAGATCATCATCATAAACCACCTTAGCAACATCCTTGCTTTTATATATCATGTTGTTGAACTCTGGAATATGGAAAGCCTTGCTGATTACATCTTCGGAAAGGTAGGTGAGCTTTCTTTCATCTAGTGCCACTATCATTCTCTTGCTTGGATCATAGTGCCTAGCACATTCCACAATGAGTTCGTTGCACTGCACTGCTAAAGGGAAGCCTGCCGCCTTCACAATGCTGCTATCCATCATCGCATTGGAGTAACCTGTCGGCTTGGTAGTGTATAATGGGCCTTGAAACTCGTTCCTGTCGATCTGACCTAGGTTGAGATCACCCACGCTGCCCCAAAATGATGTTATTTTGGACTCCACTGTGACATTCTTCGAATCTTCTTTGATGAGAGCCTGTCGTGCTCCAACTATCCTTCACCTATGAGAATTGTCTAAGTTAGTATCATGATATGATACTCGCTTGCAAGTAGAAATCAACCATCTAAGCAAAGAATTCCTAACCTCAAAATGATAATCTTTCAAAATTTCATAATATCACCTAAAACCCCAAGTTGCATCTCTAACCCCTAGCTAAATATGATCACCTAAGCTAATGACAACTCCCTAAAATGGTCAAAAGATGATCTGAAATGCATTAAATTAAACCGTTCTTAAAACAAAAGCCCTTTGAAGACAATGAATAAAGGCTAAATCAGTCATAGATAAGGTCTGATTTGGTACAAAAATGATTAAGTATGCCTTATCACAGATCTGACACCTGTTTCAAAACAAACTGATATGCCAATTGATTGCTCCTTTGATGAAGTTTTCTGTCTCCAAACGGATCGACCTTTGAACAAATGGCGAGATCGCTGAATGTTGATAGGTATACTGTCGCTGCCTTGTTTAGTGGATTCACTGTGATCTTGTGTCAAAATCGCCTCCCTTATAGCTATAATCTGCAATAGCGATCATGATAATATTGGGCTAAGATCAGAATCGCTGATCTTGAGGATGAATTCACTGAGACTTAATTTGATATTGTCTAACCATCTCAACATCGCTGCCTTCACTCATAATTTTGCTGATCAAATGAAGTCGATTTGCTGTAAACAAGTTTGACACCTTAGACATATTCATCATACTCCTAGTCAAAATCGCACTTTGAATGAACTCATTGTGGCTGTGTATGCTCAGTGCAGCCTGGATCAAGATTGCACGCCCGTGATGGATGCGCTGAAGCTAGGTGTATCATGAACTTATGCTAATATCGCTGCTGGTATAATTCGCTATCATCAATAATCACAGAGTCACCACTTTGAATGGCAACTCGCCTTACTTTGACCCAAATCGCTGCTAGATGATGATTGCATACTGATCGCATCTGGTCATGATCAACATTGCTGCCACAAATGGATGAATTTACAGGCAAATTTGCTAATAAAAATGAATCGCTGCAGGTGCAATGAGAATGTTGATTTGGTGTTGATCAAATGAAATGATCAACACAAGTTATAGCGATTTGGCAAAATTCGATACCTCATCACAAATTGCTCAGCCTCTTTCATTTAATGTGCTGTAATCGAAATAATAGGGTAGCCTGGATGCATTCATTTATTGTCGCGGTCATTGAATTCAAATTTTAAATGAGAGCCTCCCTATAGAGGTGGGGATTTGTCACCTCCAAGATGATGAATCTCAGAGGACAAATCGATCCACCGCTACCTCACTCAAACTGGCGCTAAGGTGAGCCAGGGGATAAAAATAACAGAGTTAAGCAGTTAATCGCAATCCTAGGCTCTCAAACGATTCTGTCAAGCCTCTGTCCAAAGGACGAGCGCGCAGGTCTGGGACACCAACGCGGTGCGCTATCGTCCTGTACGGACGAAGTACAAAGTTCGTACAGGAAGTTCCAGGTGCGATTATAATGCAATAAAACATGGAATGCAATGAAGCTAAGCTAGTAAATGCGATATACGAAATAACCAAGATAAAATGGAAGGAGAAAAAGGAAAGAAAGTAGACAAACAACAAATCCACACTATGAAGCCTCCAGATAGATGAATCTTCTCTAATGCAACCTGCACACAAGCAAGGAAAATGTTGGGGGTTGTGTTTTGGAGTCTGCCTCAGTCAGACCCCCGTTTTGGTGTTTCCACCTCCACGGACAACCCAAATAGATTGATAGAATAAAAGATAAATGCAAGATAAAATAAATGATAGATGATAAATGATAGAAGAAGGATGTGATAAATCCCAAGATACTCAAAGACGAGATATATAGAATGATAGAAAGATATTACCAAGGAGGCTTGAGAAAGCCAAGAGAGTTGCAAGAGATATTATGAGAGCTTGAGAGTGTTGTAGAAAACTAGAGACTGTTGTAGCGAGTGAGAGAGCAAGAGCAAGTTGTGAGAGCCCAAACAATAAGAGAGATTGTATGGAGGAACTAGAGAGGTTGAATAACCAAGAGAGCCAAGAAGCAAGAGAAATTGCTTGGAGAAGCTAGAGAGCTTGAATGGAGAGAAAAGATAGATTTAAAATGAGAGATGAGGAGGGAAAGAGAGGGTCGCGAGGCGCAAGTGACAAGTGGAAAGGCGCGCTCAAAACCGACATTCGAACGTTGAGATGTCGCGGGACTAATGCGTGGCGTGCAGACGACCGCGTGGCGTGCAGACGACCGCGTGGCGCGCTAGTGTCCAAATGAATCACGCTCGAAAATGACAGGAGACAAGGGAGACATGCGGCTAACATGAAACAGAATCCAAAGGATAGTTGTTGAAAGGTGTCTTGAGCATCCTGAGAGGGAAAAGGCGCTGATGCAAGGGCTGAAATGAGCCTACTCAAGTGCTAGGGGAATGGACAACAAAGTGATAACAAAAGATGTAGGTCAAATTACAGAGGGGTATGCAATTTTCGACACTACACTCCCTTTTCAAAATCATGGTGTCTTTGCAATAAATACAATTTGAATCCCCACTCACATTAGAGGCGCTTCATGAAATGCAATTGCCATGTATTAAATGTGTTGCAATCGTTACTAATAAAAGACTTCGATTTTTGCAATTTAGCTCCTAAGTATAATCGTCCAACCTCATCGAATTCAATACACTACATCGAGTTGATCATCTTGTTGTCATCGACTTGAATGCTTTATCCTACATAGCGACCTTTGTCAAATGCATTGCAATCAATTCATAAAAGCGAACATCATTCATTAATTAAGGCCCAATCAATCATATCAAGGCAACTTCGAATTTCGCATCTCATTCCTTAAATGTAAAGGCCTGGCCAGATCGTGGAAAGAGCTCAATTGAGGGAGTGCAATTTTGTGTTTATCAAATTAAATACTATGCCCCAATACAGTGACCTTCATTGAATGCCTTGCAATTTCCTCTTGAAGTTGATCTTGATTTTTGCAACTCACATTTTAAATGCATGCGTCCAGCTTGCATCGTGGGATTTAGTCTTGAAGTGGCGCCATCTATTCATGCATCAATCAAAACAAATTAATCCCAATAAACGCTTCCCCTTGCACGTGTTGTAAAGTCAGCCTCATCTCTTGTTGGTTGCATCTATTAAATGAATTGCATCATTTTGAAATTCAAGGCGACATCATCACTCCTCATCCCAAGGCAGCCATAGCTTGTCAGGAAAGATCGCTCCACTCATAGATCATCGTGGTCAAAGGACAAGGTGTTCTAGCCTAGAACGGATAGCTTTCTACCTTAGGACGACTTGATCATGCAATTGTATAAATGCTCTAAGTCAAAGGACGAGATGGTTCTAGCCTAGAACGAGTGGTGTTCTAGCCTAGAACGAGAAGGTTATTCTCCATGCCTTAGCCAAAAAAATTGATTTTGAAGGTGAATCACTCTAGCTCACTTCATACTGGGTTATCTCAAAAGAGACTTTTGACACTTTACTCTAAACTATGACAAAGCAAAGAGAGGTCCCCATCTGTGATGGGGTGATGTGTGATTTGGTCACAACAGGAGGCCCTAGTGAAATCTAGCAAGTTCAAAAGTCCTTAGACCTGCAAACAATCTAAGGCAACAACCAGTTAGACAATTGTTGTGACCAACTACTGCAATTTCCAATAAGGAGGTGTAATTGGTAGTAAAATTGCTGGTTCGGACTTATCTGAAAATTTATTACAAACTGGATATTAATCAACTTTGCACAATGGTAATCTCCCTGTGAAAACACTCTAAGGGACCTAGATTGTTTTGGTCCTCAGATTAATTGAACCAAAGTTCCATGCTCCACAAGGAGTAGAAATCAAATGATAAAATATTTTCTCATGATGCTCCTTTTCCTTGCTTGGTCTCTCTTAAATACCTTTCTCCTCTAATAAACACAACTCTTCACATGCCCCTTGACATTATTAATTTATTACAAATTAACTTTGATTATAGTTTTCATTTTATAATATTAATTAATCATTCCCTTGGCAACCCACAAATGTAGCCTAACATCTTCACAATTTTACATTGAAGATATAAAATGTGCTCATGCAAGAGAATATTCTCCACCACGAACCCAATCACATGTTTGTAACCATTGAGTTTCTAGTAATGTCCCCTTCTAGATTTGCCCTAGAATCACAAATGCAATAAAGCAAGAGATTAGATAAGGTTAGGGTTATATCTTTAACAAGTGAAATATCCTTTTTAACAAGATGAACCTTGATTTAAACCCTACAACCATAACCAAGGATATATACATATATACTTTTCAATCATTAGGGTTAGATGATAACATGTAATAATCTCAAATCAATAAACAGAGAATATCTATATTACTACCTACTATTCAATCACATTAGGATTTGGAGGAGGAAGCATGATAGATCCACCCGAAGCCATGCCCGCATTAAGCCCAAGAGCGGACACTCACCCTCTTAGCCCTAGTGGTAGGCACATTGTAAATCCACTCGAGGTGGTCAACCTAATATGGTGCTTGTATCTGCTTTCCCTATCCATGCCTCACCCCTTTGAGTCAATAAGCAATCATCGTGGAGTTGAGAGAGGAGATTGTAATAGGGGGCCTCGTGATCCACCTATCTAAGCCCAAGAGCAGCTCTTTGCCCTCTTGGCCCCAATGGCAGGCACACATGGACATCCACTCGGGGTTGCCTACTTAGATGGTGATCTTATAATTATCACTCTTCCTTACACCTCCTTCCATTCCCTACGTGATTGCTTGTTACACCAGATTTACATTCATGCGTATATATTTACATTCAACATATATATGAGATTATAATATAAATGCTAACTAATAGGCTAAACATATACCACAAAGATAGTTATTAATGGTATCAGTTGTTCGATATAATAATCCTGGATCTGATCCTGGTTCTTACTGCTGCCCATAATGATCTTTCCTGATCTGAATCTGTGTTCTTTCCTTTACTGCTGTAGATAATTCCATCTCCCTTCATGCCTTGATTACTTTTAACTTGATGTCTTGTTTGATGCTTCCCTCTAAGGAAATCTTCTTTTTTATATCTTTATGCCTCTTATGAAGAGGGACAACCATTGTGGGGGTTGCTGCCCCTTAAGAGATGGTCATAACCCTTAATGATGCCTCTTTACCCAATCACTGCCTTGGTTTATGCTGTGTAGATGCATTTATCCTAATCGCTGGTGCATATTAATGGTGTTAATTGCTGTTTAACCAAGATTGGAGTATTTGCTTTCAACTAATTATCGCTGCTGTTTGTAATAATAGCATTGCTGCTTAATGAGATTGCTGCTTCACAAAAAATGACTTCACTGCCCTAGTTTTCTGTAATTGCAGCCTTTAATATATTATTGCTGCTACTTAATGCCTATTACCTTAAAGATTTTCCCCTGCTTATCTGCTATTAGATCCTTGACTATTTCATCTTCCTATTTTTCTCATTCCATATTTCGTTGCATCTTATATCATGCTCAAGGGTGGCAACTATTCAAAGAGCCATAATACTTTTCAAGTCAGCCCTATCTTATTTACTTTAAATCGCTGTTTTTGATTAATAAACAATTTGTTATTGTTGCCCCTTGTTTAGTCGGCCCTAATCACCATCGCTGCCCTTTTGTTCACAAATAAATCGCCCAGAATTAGCCCTTAACCAGGTCGACCTCCTTGCGTAATGATCGCTCCTTAATAATTAGATTAAACTTATGTGAATGTGGAGTTTTGTATTATTGTTTCCTCTTTCTTTTGTTAGTTCTGGTTGGGACATGACATTTCTTTCCAAAGTAAATAATCAGGAGGCAAAGGTATTCCACAGCACACATGACTTCCTGAGGCAAAGACTACTTGCAACGAGCCCACTTAAACCTATCAAAATTCTCTTCCACACCCTGTGCTTTTTGCGCATCATGATTTCCATAGTTTTGGTGTTTCGGCTCTTATCTCCATTCTCAGAATGACCACCATGATAAATGATGTTTCTCAATCTCATTTCCTCAATCAGTAGTGTTCACCACCTACAAAAGGACTGATATAGTTGTACCGTACCCAAAGGAACATTGCACAGAGCCTTTTCACCATCATATGAAAGCTCTATAATGTCCCTTTTGGGAATATTACTGTATTTTGCCCTGAAACCACAATTTCAATTAGAATAAGAAATAAAAACATTTAAGAAATGCAAATTTACTGATAGAAATGCCTTCTATAAGAGAAAACCTGGTTTAGGTCCTGCCCACAATGTTAGTCACTGGAAATTGACATTAAATCATAAGCCATAATATCATATATCATACTAATCATTAGTAGACCTCATGATATCCATAAATATCATTCATATTGAAATCCAAATAAGTAATAGCCATTTCAATGTGGATTCCTATAATAGTCTCATTCGGAATTCAGTGAAACATTTGCAAACTGAAATCTCAAGGGGAGATTCCCTTGTACTGCAAGAGCACGTGTAGGGCTTAGTCCATTCATTGTGGGTTGGCGTACTTGAGGGGAAACCTCAAGCCCAACGGCACTCATTTACCCCCTGGCCCAAAATATCCATTGCGGGTTGGCGTACTTAAAGAATTCCCCAAGCCCAAGGGCATTCACTCGCCCCTTGGCCCACGGCGTATGGTAGATCATAAGCCAACTCCATCCCTCAATTCACCTTAGAGGCGTTCCAATCCTCCTCGATAAAGCCTAGGAGCACTAACCAACCTCCCAGCCCACGAGCGCTCCATCTCAGGGTAGCGCGCTTGATAAGAGTATGAGACTGCCCCCTCCTCCAAGCCCGAGAGCACACTTATGCCTCCCAGCCCACGAGCACTCCATCTCAGGGTGGCATGCTTGATGAAAGATAGGTTGGGTCTTCACCTCTTGTGAACTCAAAAGGTTGATTGGCCTTCCTGTTTTGCAACTCATTCCTCTAAATTCAGGATGCACTATCATATGAATCTTCCATTATATGTTTATAATAAAAGAGCATTTGATTACTTGCAAAGTCAGCAATTTCTGCAAATATCTTTATTGTATGAACACATATGTTTACATCTATACTTCTACTAATTTATTAGCTTTATCTCTTAAGCAGTATTGCTGCTAATATTAATTTCCAGTTCTGATCATTATTCTTTTTATGCTTATTTTCTTTATCATTCCATTTTGATCCTTTTTTGGATGTTTGTCCAATCGATTTGTCCTTCCTTTTATATCTCCATGTGGAGGGGGTCGCACCTCTTTACCCAACCGATACCTTGCAAAGATTACACCCCTCAATATCAAGAGCTACCTTTTGTTTTAATTTTAATTTTAATTTGACACTGGTCGCTGCCAAGTAGTAACTCAGTCAAGCCTATTTAGAAAAAATTGCTATTTAACTAATTCTGGTCAGCCTTACAAGGAATCACTATAACCCTACCTTGTTAGTTGGCTCTCTTAGGAAGAATTATTTCCTTGGACATGGCTGATAATTCCTTTAATTGAATCAGCCCTTAGTTAATTGCTTCTGCATTAATTTGAGTCGACCCTAGAAACATCCGAATTTCATCTATTAAAGCATGCGATCTGTCATAAAGGGCAGGGGCATGACAAGCTCATTTCGAAATTCCAACAGTCTATTTAGTTGACAGAGAAACCACGAAGTATATAGCACATTTCTTCTCCTTCCATTTCAGAATGGAATTAGCAGCATATTTTGCCTGCATTTTCTAAATATGCATTGAGATCATAAACATCATGTCAAATGATCTTGTATTGTGCATTGGACTTGAGACACCAGTTAAACTAATTTAATTTTGAAGAAGGGACGTTACAGGGGCTGACCCTATCTATTCAAGGATGAAGAAGCAAGCTTCTATCTCCTTATCTAATAACAAGGCTGAATTTTACAAAGCAAAGGAGGAAGCATATCAGCAAATGTGTTCAATCTTCTTTTGCAAATTAGATTTCCTCAAACAGCCCCCACAATCATCCATAGTGATAGATTGAGTACCATTTCAAATGATCCACAATTTCACTATCAATGGCCAAAACACATTGAGATTCATATGGATGCATTCCAACAAAATGCTATCAATGCCAAGAGGACTATGAGGAGGAGGAGGAGAAACTAGTTGACCTGAGTCATTAACCAACTGGAATGTACTGCATCAACCAAGGGCGAGTCCCAGATGAGATGGGTCAATCAATAGATCTAGAGACCAGAGCCATTAAGAATGAGTCTCCGGATCCATTGATTCATTGGGAACAAGTATTTCTAATGGTTATTTCAGGATGATTATGTTGATTTTAAAATTTTCCACATATTTCTCTGCTGGGCAGCTTGCTCACATTTTCATAAAGGTTCTTCCTAAGGATATGTTCCTTAATTTTCGTGCACATATTAGACTTCAAAAGCTCCCTTCTGGGGAGGATGGTGCAGAGTAAGTAGACAGCAAAAAACCAACAGCCAACCTTAAGGCAGGACATTGGAATGTATCATGTTGACTTAGGTCTTCTCGCAAGGATGCCCTATCTTTATGTACTTGTTTGTAGTCCACATGACCTTCCACACCTTGTGGATTGTGTAATCTATATCAAGTCATTTTGTAATGTTCCCTTTTCCAATCTGCAGCTATTTAGTGAATGGACTGTCAGCATAGGATTAGCAATTTATGTTGGTAGTTACTTTAGTTTTCAGCTAGAAAAGTATGCTGTATTTTAGGAATAAGGCAGCTAAGTCCGGTGTCCTCTAGTTGACTAGCGGCTGTGTATTTGTCTTGCAATTAAGCAGCAGCTGAGTCTTCTATACCTATCAGTCAACACCATTGATGGAGGGGTGGACTAACCAGTTAACTGCAACCAAAATTTAGAATTAATTGCCTATGATTGTGTAATAACCACCCTTGTTTGCTACTATTTTTTTTCCTTTTCACTTCTCAGTGATTTTTGTCAAACAGTTTGCATGCATTCACTGTTAAAGAACAGTAAACTTGCTGCTCATGAAAACTCAGTTTGCTGATGATTTTGTTGTTTGATTCCAACTTGCAATAGTTTTCAGATTTTGCAATATGTCTCATATCACGCAATGAATAACATAAGTTTTGGTTGATTGTATTTGTTTCAGATATTATTCATTTTTCTTTAAAGATCCTTTACAAAATACAATGCATAGAAAGATGATAACATTAAGGTGCATTATTCCTCCAACATACAAAATTACTCTTTGATGTTCACACCAAAAAGACTAGGGAATAAGACAATTTAAAGTATAAACAAACCTCACAATCTTCAACAGTGACTGTCCCTATAAATCTGAAAGCACAATGAACAATGGAGCAGCTCAGAATCAACCAAGACACCTTCAGCTACAGCAATTAACATCAGAAAATATACTCTTAAGGGGGTAAGGCCTGGTTTTTGAGATACACCACATTAATCTGCTCACCAATCTTCCCAAAGACACTCTAAGAATCTGCTATGAACTTGTTGAGCTCTGACATTACATCAGCGTGCTTCCAAGCTTGCAAAGGGACTGTCAGCCCAAACAATGAGACTGAAACTGTTCTACAAAGGTCTGCAGCAACAAGACTTCCCCTATTTGTTGAATATCCCGGACAACTGAGAGGGAGGGGGGGAGAAGGGGATGAATTAGTTGTACCAATTAAAATCTTTCACTTATTCCACAGAAACGGATCCGGTAAACAATCTTTTGATTACTTAACCATAAACAGATATAAGCATGAAAGAACACACATACGAAACATACGTATGAACACTAGATATACGTGGAAAACCCAAGAAGGGAAAAACCACGGAGAATGCTAATTCTCAATTATGAAACACCTGTTAGGATGACACCGGTTAAGGTTAAGGTGATTTTTACAAAAGGTGGCTCACTGCAAAACTGCTCACTGCAGGTGGGCTCACTGCCCGGCTACAACCGCCAAAAAAAAAAGTGCTAACTACCCAAAAGAAGAAGAAGAAATAAAAAAGAAAGAATCCACCGAAGCACAATTGCCACAACACTACAATGCCGGAAGAAACCTTTGGCTCACTACCTCCAGTACCAAACAACAACAGCACACAATCTCACTGCTTAACCACAATTTGCACATTACAATCATCCTCTATTTATACTAATCTTTGAAATAAGAATTTCCCAAGTCGGCCAAAAAGAAATTGACCGAAACACAATTTGAAATAGGTCTACACTAAGCATTCCTCTAGTGGAAAGGAATGAGAAGTGGACCACACCACAATGCACAACATCGATCAAAACAACACGTTATCCATACGCCACAAATGCCGGAACAAAAAACAAAATCATTCAAGGTCAATCAGACCCGGAATGAACATATCAGCAACCACGACTCTGGAGCTTCATCATCACGTCCCGAATCAGAATATCAAAGATAAAGACATTAATAGCATAGATCCAAAATCTCATCCAAAATCTCATCATCAGAACCAGAAATGTGGAGAAATGCGGAACTCTGCAAACACGTCAAATATCATCATCACTGAACATACTTCCGGAGCACCAAATCATAAGCATGACATCCCAAAGCAGCTTCCAACAACATACCAAAACCTCATGACTACAACTGCAATATATCAAAAATGTGGAGCATAAACCAATCACTGAAACACCGAATCAGTACGTTCGCATCAACGACAACCATACTGATAGTCATACTAACACACCATCAACTTCACATTTGCAACATTATTATCCTGCTAAGGATGGAATAGGAGCTTCAAATACCATGCCAAATAGAGGAAGAGTATTTGCCCAGCACCTACTCTCAAAATCTGAAGATTTGACCTAGAAAAAACTTCTCTAATGCCCTCCCAAAGCTATCAAGACTTAATCACTCAAATAGCTGTAGTAATCTCACACCAACAAACATAAACTTGCCCAGAGATGCTGATTACCCATTTGCATAGGGCACAGAAAATCCTCACACCACCACTTACAATGCCTAAAATAAGCAAGCAATCTAGCAGCCAGGTAAGATTTAAATATCCAACGCCCAAAAAGACTCACAACTATGAATGCTTCAAAATACCAAAGGAAAAGCTCAGCATAGGCGTCCAACTTTAAGATATCGTAACCACTCCAGAACAACCTGCAAATAATCCACTAGAAAAAAACATACCAAAATTTGAAACTAAATGCACTGAGAGATACTTGTAAGATATCTCCATCAAAGACTAGCTAGGGAAACTATCCAAACCCTGAAACTATCATAAACTATCCAAACCCTGAAACTGAAAATACTGCATGCTGAAGCTAAAAGGAAACTGAAGCTATGACCAACTGCAAAAACTAGTAGTTACTATAGGTAGTAACTGCTAAAAATAGTAAGTCAGCCAAAACTCACAGCTAACCAATCAGTGTCCAAATTGACACTAAAAATTCTAAGTCCCAGACAAGTTGTCAGAAATCACTCCCGAAAGCGTCGTCCATCTCCATTATTTCGTTTAAACACACTAGTGACATTGAAATACACCTTTGATCTTGCTGACACCAATCCAGAAAGCCAACACCAGTTGCACTATAAAATAAACTGAAAATGGGGACATTACAGATTGTGGATCAACAATTTTGAGGGGTGTTGTTCAATTAACTGTCTACAGTTGAGGAAATTAATTGTCAATTAATTGCACCATTTGTGGGCTGACTTCCCATTATTGAGGATCATTGGGAATTGGGTCCATAAAACAGAGCATAAGGCAGAAGAGAAGGTACTTTTTGGAAAATTAACAAACATTCAACTCTCATTTTAGTTTTAGTAGCATTGCCACAGCAGCTGGGCACATTGGAGACAAAACCCTCCAAACGTGAACCATTCATCTTGGAGACAAAAACCCTTAGATGCAATACATACCAGTTAGTATAAAGTTGTATCCTGGATAAACCTAGTAAGTTGTATTAGATTGGTAGACTTCCCTTTGAATGTATGTTGTTGGCAAATAATTATTCTAAAAAAGTATATTTTTTGTTGGATTGTTTTGTGTTCTGTTATTTGAGCATTTAGTAGGGGTTATTACAATGGTATCAAAGTTGTGATCCTGCCAATCTATGTAACCTGAAGGGAATTTTGAGAATTCTAACGAAAGGAAAGACAGCAGATCTTTTTCAGGATACACTTACAAAAATTTGAAAACAAAAATCATTTCTTTTCTTGGGCTAGACATTGTGTGTTAGAACTCTCTAGGCACAAAGATTGGGCTTCTTGAGGACAGAAAACCCTTAAGTAGCATATTCATTCAAACTAACATCGGGAATGCCAGTAGCATCTAGTTTTGCACATTGGCATATTTAGTAAGTTGTATTATTTTGATGAACTTCATCTGCTTGTGTATTGAACAGTTTGAAGAAATATTAGTAAAATAAAATTATATATTTTCATTAGAATAGTTTAGGGTTTTCCTTCTAGTTGCAATTGCTTTTCTGGGTTATTTTTTGTATGCTATTAGCAAAGGTCATCACAGAAATGCTTATTGAAATTATGATAATTTTTAGGAGATGTTGCATCAATGGCATTTGCTATGGAAATGAAGGTGGTGATGCTCTAAAAGACTCTGATTTCACTCCCACTGCTGTAAATAAAGTGCCCAATGTTGTGAAATTTCTGACAGTTATGACAATTTGCCAAATAGTTGTGCCTCATAAAAGTGCTTGTCGTACAGTGAGCTATAAAGCACAGTCCCAGGATGAGGACACCCCAGTCAATGCGTCTGCTCATCTGAATATGGTCCTTATCAAGACAGGATGTTCACTTGATGTCAGTTTTAATTGCTTGATGTTGCAATATGAGGTTCTAGATACACTGGAGTTCACTTCTAATAGGAAACGCTTGTTGATGATTGTTGGAAATTGCCATGACAGAAAGATCCTAATTTTACCTAAAGGAGCAGATGAAGCAATCTTCCCACGCATTAATAGTGAGTAGAGAGTCAAACCCATATTAGGCAGTAGAGCATCACTCACTATTGGGGTTGAGGACACTATGTTTGGCTTGGCAGGACTTGAACCAAGGTGAATACAGGGATTGGTCCCTTATTTGCAAGGAAGCAAACAGTGCTTTAATTGATAAATAGTGCAAGGTAGCTGATGTTTGCCAACACTTAGAGCATGATCTTATACTACTTGGCGCAACAGCCATTGAAGATCATTTGCAGGATACTGTTAGAGATTCATTGGAGACTCTTAGTAAGTAGTGACAAACGGAATACTGTCATTCATATTACACTAATGTACAACTTCATTTCTCCTGAACTATATGTGAAGTCGCAACCATCTAAATTGCTTCATCAACAACAACTGCTCTATAGTTTCCGAATGAATGATAACAAAATTGACTTTCAAATAAAATTCGAAAACAAGGGAAAACGAAGCCACTAACATGATAAATCATAAATTCACGGCCTCTATGTCCATCACAATTTGGGGAATAAGAGATGGAGAAAAATACCAAGACATCTGACTTTGACAAGTATCCCTTGGCTCTCCAAGATGGAATCAAGATAAAGCCCTGACCCGGAACAGGTCTCGCAGAGAACTGCTCCCTTGGCTTCACACTGCCGGCATCGGGGACTGCTACCGATGTTTTTTTCGCTCAAACATAATCCAATTGGCTTCTCAATTATCTCCTCGGGAATTTCCTTGTCATAGCAGAAAAAATTTTCGAAGCTACGCTTGTATTTCTGCACATCGCAGTCTGGGAGTTGTCCATTTACATTTCCAAAAGCCTGCAAGACTATTCAAAAATGGAATTAAAAGTGAGAATTTGCTGTTTTTAATGGTGGGAAAAGAGAGGGCCAAAAAAAGACCTGTTTTGATGTGTGGCTCGACACTGACCCATTGTCGGAACTCAAAAAAATCTGTTTGGTATTTCTCCTCCTAAATAGTTTTGTGTTGGAGGGAGAGAAGACAGATGATTTAACTGATCCATGGTTGATATTGAAGGAAACAGATGCACGTAAAATGAAAGGGCAAGAAGGGCCTGTAAGAATACCCATATCTTCCAATATCTTCGAGGGATGGATTGTAAAAAATGGTGGAATTTGTTAGCGCTGTAAAATGGAAGTCCTGTTTGATATCAACATCATTTCCCTATTCCCCTTTGAATGCATCGCCACAATTAATTGAAAAAAAAACTCTTTTGGCGTGTGCCAGATGAATTGTTCGGTAAGCGGTGAGTTATGTTTCGTACCCGATGCGGGTCAAGAAATATATAGTCTTTTTAACCTATAAATTAATTGCATCCCTCGCACTTTCTCGTTCCTCCTTTTGCAGGAATTCTATACCAATCTATAAGCAATTGCACTTTGGTGTGCAATGGGTATGTCGAATAAGTTAGGAAGGTTAATTACGAAAAAGTTTGGTCTATTTTTGTCTTGGTAAATGAGGTTGTTTGTAAAACAAAGGTATCAATGGAAAAGTGAAATCTTCAAATCAATAATGCATCTCCACTTATAAGGATCAAACATGATTGAAAGCTCCATTACCAATAGACTTATCTTATGTTTGCAGTATTGATAGAGAGAGACAGTATTGATAGAGAGAGACAAAGAGAGAGGGAGAGGGAGAGGGAGTAACAGAGTTAGGATGAGTGAGAAAGAGAGAGATAAGGGGGGTAAGAAGATAGAGATTAAGATGAAGGAGAAGGATATGACAAGGAGAGGGAGAGTTAAAGAGAGAGGAGAGGATTGAAATATATTGTTTGAGTTGAAGTTTATTATTTTAGATGTCGTTATTTGAGGTTGAGAAATATAGAGAGGTGAGTAGGAGAGATTGGATAAATAGTTGAGAGAGAGGAGGGGTGGAGGGGAGAGGAGAGGAGAAGGGTAAGGAGAGATGAGTAAATAAGAGAGAGGTGGAGATAATGAGATATCTCTCTCACACTCTATAACTTTTAATATAGATTTTAAGTTTGAAATTTATTTTATTATATAAATTGAAATTAAAAAATAAAAAATATTCTAAATATTATTTTTAATTTCATTAAGAACACAAATAATTGATATATTATAAGCAATATTAACATTAAGTGAGATAGAGGTTATTTTTAAGACACGATATGGCATGCGTGCGAGCTTCTGTGGGCGGTCGGGCTAAGGCTTTGATGCCCTAGCTCAAGGGAGGCGAAGCTGTAGGTGGGTCGTCGAGTGGAGGTAGGTGCAGGTGCTGCGGGGGTGTGGTGTTGCAGATAGGGTAGGGAAGGGTTCGGCAGAGGGAGTGGTGGGTGTTTCGGGGGGCTGCAAGTGGAGTGTTGTCTGTGTGCGGCTGGGCGTTGGGGCTGATGTGGGCCGAGGGTTTTTAAGGGGTTTGGGGTTTCGGCTGGCTCTCCCTCTCAGTGGGCTTTGGGGGGGTAGGGTTGCAGGTTCGGTGATTTCTCGAGAGGCCCTTCGAGGTGGGGGCCATTTTCTCTACCTTGTTTATTTTTTCAGAGCACCGATGACGAGTATTGGTGGTGAGGACTCACAAGTACCTCCAGCCATGGATTTTTGCACTGTGGTGGGCTCAAAACCCCCATTCCAGAGTATGAAGACTTTTAACAATAACCTTTTCTCATCTGAATCGAGATCGGGGACTACTGGTGGTTCTCACATTATGAAGATCAATGGTTGCCTGGAGAGATGCAGTGAGAGACTGAAGCTGGTTATTTCTCATGAACTGATTGTTGAAGATGTTGAGTACTTTTCAAAGTATTCGCTTTATTGCAAGTTTTTGGGAATGAGGGTTTCTTTGCAATTTCTGGATAACTGGGCACAGAGGACTTGGTCTCCAGAAGGGGAAATGGAGATTATGATGCTGGCAAACAACTATTTGATGGTTACTTTCAACTGCATGGAGGATCGCAATAGGGTCTTTGAGGAAGGTCCATATTTTTACAATTAGATGGGGGGTAAGTGCACAAAGATGGTGGTCAAAAGGGGGGGTATAAGTGGACACTTTTTTTCTAAAATCAGGTGAACCTGAACTTGGAGGCAAAATTTGAAAGTCATCCACTCAAGATATGAAGATAATCAAAGAACAAATATTGTAGTACTCTGAATCTAGTTTCCAAACTACTAAACTTTTTCAAAATTGGATACGATTAAGGGGTCAAATCTTTTGCGCACGAAAAACTGACCCTGATTTTTTTTTAAAAACATAACATAGTGTCTAACATGCGCATCAAAAAAGTCATAGTTAGATTTAGTATTTTGACAAATCCTTTGGCAGAAAGATAGTTAAGAGTGAGCACTAGAAGATGTGTATTTTTTTGTAATTTTTGGTTGAGTATTTTTTTTAATGATTTTTCCAATCGAGCACATCCTGAAAATTAGGTACCTCTTCTTGCGCGAAGCATGAGTTGCACTAAACAAATCGAAAATACAAATTTATTTTTTTTAAATTGTAAAGAATCAAGTGCACTACAATAATATATAAAGTTTTTTAAATTTGGATAAGTATATCAAAAGTTATTCAAAAAATGGTGCACCTATGTCTGTGAGAACTATGGAGACACTAGTAAAAGAAATTCAATAATAATATGTTATTGTTGTTCAAATTGAAAACAAATTATATAGTTAGAAAGCTCCGAAGATGGGTGAAAATATGGTGGAAATTTTAGAAATGCCCACTTTATGAAGTTTAAACCTAATGATGACAAAGTTGATAAACCAAGTTGATAAAATAAAACACGTCAAAAATGAGAGAAATGGAGGGAAATCAAACTTCCAATCCGTAGCTTTGTCATCTAGGCCTATTTCCAAGCCTAAACAGTCAAAAGCGCGTACGGGGTACTTATGGTTTAAAAAGCGCGTACGGGGTACTTATAGTGTAAGCAGCGCGTACGCGCTTGTTTCCCTATAAACAGCGCGTATGTGCTATTGTATAATATGATATTCTATGTATAATATGTGTATATACATATAATATATGTAATATATAATATGTGTATAATATGACATTGTATATATAATATGTGTTAGATTTTAGTAATCAGATTTGCAATCACTTAACATATAGGTGCAGAAGTAGATAATGTACAGTAACAGAAATAAAGCACATAAATAGAGATGCACACAACACAAGACTACCTTGGGAAAACCTCCCCCTTGGAGGAAAAACCCAGCAACAATAGATCTTCAGATCTGATTATAATAGGCAGAAATTATAGTTACAAGTCTGACCCAGCTAAGGCACAATAACAACAGATGACAATAGATAGAAACCGACTTATCTCAGTCCTTCAGATGCAAGGAAATCACAAGACAATAAATTCACTTTCCTTCGATGATGGTTCATTGTGCTTCTATGATGATATGTTGCGCTGCCCATCAATGATGTTCACTGTCTTCATACAATAGATGCGCAGTAGATGGATTTCACCCAGCAGATGTAATTTGCACCATACAATGACAATTCAATGTCCTCCTTACTAAGTTTGCAGACCTTCAAGGATAATTTGCACAACTGGAGATTTCACACCTGGAGCATATCTGAATCGCACTTTTGGAGCAGAGGTATTTTGTGAACTTGCTTGAATAGTTTCCTTCCAAAATGAATCTGTATTTATACAAGGTAGAGGGAATGCATATAGGGTCGGCCCAATATATTTTGGCGCTTAAACTCACTTTAATTCACACGCCACATAATGAGGATGCATCCATATGTTAGCCCACACGTTTGGTAAATAGGTCCATGCGTTTTGAACATTATATGTTAGGAATATAAGGGAAGTATGGCCCAGCCCTATAATGATCCCAACAACATTGGAATAGGGCCCAACCCTATTTGTTTTAAAAATTAGATTGAGATAGGGCCCAACCCTATTTAATCCTAACGGATTCAAATGTTGCCTTTGGCAATTCGAATCCATTATAAATATTTTCCAAACTAGTTACAAAACAACAATATGTTTATATACATATAATATATGTATATATATAATATATTAAACATATATATACACATGTAAGTGTATCGTCTCTCCCTCTCAAATGCATACAAGCTCTCTCTCTCTCTCTCTCTCTCTCTCTCTCTCTCTCTCTCTCTCTCTCTCTCCTTCTCCCTTCCTCCATACCCTATCCCTCTTTCTCTTCTTCTCTACCTCCATACCCCACTGCAACTGTGTCTACACTTCTATAGAAGTAAGTGAATTTATTTCTTGTATGCAACTTCCTCTTTGATTTTTATCATGTATACTCTCCTAAAAAAATTGACTGATGGATTTTTGTGTGTATATTGAATAGGAGGAATAGGGTTTGAAATTGAACCACGGGTGTATTACCGTGACAAACAAGGAAACCTGTAGCAATATTCTTCTCGAATGTGTTTTTAATGAGCAGAGCAAATGTGGAAAATAGTGTCAACAAAGCAACATGATGAGGCAGAGTACCTGCTGTTTATGGTGAAAATGGATAACAAAAATATTGAAAGACTAAATGAATTCAACCACAAAACCCTAGCCTAACAACAACAAAGATCCACCATAACATATGAAGATTACCTAAGACAATGCAAATCAAATGAAATCATAAAGATTATACCATCACATGTCCAATAGGGTTTGGATCTCCATTCTTCCTATCTCCATTGATCTTGCTTGATATATTTGCTCTCGAATTTTATATGTGCACAAGAGCTCAACAAAGAACGGAAATGTGGTTGCAAGTAGGATCGCATGTGAAAGTTCAAAAGCATAGTCGGGGCTGAATGCATAGTGAGGGTAATCAATTGATTAGGATGCATAGATTGATTAGGGTTGATAATGAAGGAAGTATCCTCTTATATAGAATACACCATATGAAATGGAGGGATAAGATTGAGAGGTGTAAAAGAGGTCGGCTATGATTAGAGGGTAGGTAAAAATAATAATAAAATAATGAGAGGTTAGGTAGTGTATTAATTAAGAGATGAATGACATGTGTCATGGGTAGAAAAGGTTAATGAATTAATTAAATAAATAAATATTCATTTAATTAATAGAGGAAGTGGGATCAATTAAATAAATAAGATATTTATTTAATTCAGGAAAAGGGTAATTTAAATAAATAAATATATTTATTTAAATGAGAAATAAGGCTAGAAGAGGATAAATGAATTAATTAAATAAATAAAGATTTATTTAATTAGTAGAAGAATCAGGATAAGATAATTAAATAAATAAAATATTTATTTAATTAGACATGACAATTTTAGGTGTCTACATTTTGCCCCTCTTTGAGACAATGCAGCTTGTCGCATTGTTTCAAAGAAGATAATATGAACTGATACAAAGTTGCCCCAAGATGGGAATGATATGCCCCCTCGAGAGATTGGATGAAAATGTCTGGAAAGATCGCAGACAATCTCTCGATAAGAATGACGGGATAGAATAGGTTGACCGAATAGAGTGACGGAGTCATGGGAGAAGAAGACTGACACATGAGGCCAGGGCTAGGGCTAGGGCTAGAGCAGTCTATAAAATAGACCACGAGGGGAATACATCCTCATTTTCATCCACATATCCAAGAGATCAGAGTGCAGAGAGAGAATAGAGTAGCAACAGTCAACAACAATGGCAATGGTGCATAGATTCGATCGCGTTCGGTGATTTCAGAGACCAACAAATGTAGGAGAGCTGGTGAGTACCGCAAAAACCTCCTTGTACTCTGTCGCAATAAATGTTGTCATTAATGCATGCTAGGTAGTGCAATAAATGTGCTTTAGGATAATGTCAAAAAAATGTCAAAAACGTGTAGGCGCGTCTGCGTTGGTGCCAGACGCGTCTGTGCAATATGTAAGCGCGTTTATGTAATGAAAGCGCGTTTATGTCTTCTAGGCCAAATCAATAGTTCTATGATGAACATACGTTGTTGATTGGATAAGTTGCTGAGAGGATACACTCAAGCAGGTCCTCTAAGGAAGACTAAAATAGCAAATAGGGTCAGGATTGACAATTCTGTGATAGAACATACGTTGCCAATTAGGAAACTACTCAAGAGGATACACTCAAGCAGAGGCCCTAGGATAGGATAGATCGGGGCACTTTGTGATGAACAAGGAATGCCAAAATAGAGTACTTTGTGATGAACAGTGAGTACTAATATGAGCAGCACTTTGTGATGAACAGTGAGTGCGAAAACATTTAGTACTTTGTGATGAACAGGGAGTATCACTAGGGTAAAAGCAACACACTGTGATAAACAGTGAGTGTCACTAGGATAGAAGCAACACTTCATGATGAACAGTGAGTGTCACTTTGACCGACATGATTACTTTGCTTGACTACAGGAGTACTTGCCTATGCTGGAGTCATGGGAGAGATTCCCATTGACTCAGAGGTTATGACCAAAGATGACATTCGAGGACAGGGCTGCCATTGAGGTTATGGGTCTGAGATACATTCTGTATGTGCCTGAGTTTCGGGAGAACATGGGGTTGTTGACTGCACTTGCTGAGAGATGGCACTCTAAGACATGCACGTTCCATTTGTCGATGGGTGAGATGACAGTCACCTTAGAGGATGTTTACAGGATACTGAGGATACCGATCGATGGGGAGTTAGTACCCTATGATCGAGATAGAGATAGGGATGCCCTGAGACAAGTGTTTCAGGATCCGGGATTGGAGATGAGGGCTGGACACGTGGCATGAGATACCATGACATGGACAGGATTAGCACTACCAGCAGTATTGGCATGAGTGATCAGTGGGTTCCTATGTTCGGATAGAGTGACACGAGGGTTGGTTGTGTAGCCATATGTATTTTGACATAATTGTATCATGACAATTATGATTATGATATATATATATGAGATGTTTCATCCTTGCGGCAACTATATGCATGTGTACCTATGTGATGAGATGTTTTATGATGTATGTTTCTATGAGATGGTTATGATATGGATGCAAATATGTACATAAGAAAATGCAATATTTTTGTTCTTTTATGTTTTTATATGTTATGCATATGTGAATGTGAATGTATGAAATGCAGATGGATATGACGATGCAAATAACTATTTACATGATGAGAATATAAAATGTGCTAATATGTGTTGTGTGTAGGATGTGATGTGATTGTGATATCTATATGTATTTATGAAATGCTTAATATGTGGTAATGCAGGTGCAACTACATGAAATGCAAATGTTTTTGGCGTGTCATTATACTCAGTCGTGTGATAGCAGGTTACGCGGACTCAAGAAGGATGATGGAAGTCAATCAAGAAATGGGGATGGAAGATAGAAGATATGAAAGTGAAAGAGCTTCTTGTGCATTATCATCATTGAGCTTTATTATGGCAAGTAGGTTATGACAATCAAGGCATATGTTCGACCTAGAAAGTAATTGTACCTGTTTGCATGGAGATAAGATAGTTGCAAACAAAGAATGCCCTAGTTCATACTAGACTCACAGTGTCCTCATATCCTTGGACAAGTCGTAACATTACTAAGAGACAATCCATAGATAGCAAAAGAAAAATAGGTGATGATACCCCATCCTCGTCTTTCTAATCAAAGACATCTTGGAGATAGAATCTCTAGTCAGAGACATCTTGGAAAAGCTAAAAGACATGTCACCAAAAGATAAAAATCAAAAGAAAACCAAAACTTGACACCAACATTCACTGTAGTCCTCAAGTTTAGTGTCCCTTGTCACTTGTATAAGTCTTATTTGATTGTGGTCATAATGTTTACTTTCACAAAAAGGATAGATAGCACTGAACCATATGTTGTATGAGTCTGTTGAAAGATTTTATTTGTTGAAGTCCATTGTTGTTGCTATCTCATCTGAAACTGACTGAATCCATGAAACTGATACTTTATTGCGGAGAAGACGAAACTTTATTGCGGATTGGCGATGCAAATGTTGCTTTATTGCGGATTGTGTGCGGATAGACTGAAGAAAATTGAAAGAAATTGTACTCCTCAGAACATGTGATGTTCTTTGTTCCACACCCATCACTAGACGTAGGATTTGCCTTAGCCACAGATAGGAGCTGATTTATTATGGATGAAAAGGGTGAAAAGGAAGGTTTATTATGAATGGCTAACCAATCTTAGGTAGATCAATAACAAGCCATGATGGGAATGGGTAAGTTTATTATGAATGAATAGGTCGTGAGTGTGTGCAAAGTGAAGTGATGAAAGAGAATCCTGAAGGAGGGAGGATCAATGTCTCTACACATGGCGCTGGTGACCCAGTTTTCACCATGGTACTTGCCTAGGGCGCCACCGAAGTGGTTTTCACCATTGGACGAAATGTTTTTCTATTTTTCAATTTTTTTGTGTCACAAGGCGCCTGTTTGCTAGGTTTTCACCAAGTAACAATTTTTTATTTTATGATTTTTTTGTATTTTTAATTTTTTTGATTTTTTTTTTTTTGTATTTTTGAATTGGGATACTCTGAAGAGCTATGTGTGAAACCTGCGAAGGTGCATGTTGTTGATAGGATCATCCAAGGGTTCACCCTCTGTGGTTGAGAGCTAATATGCAGCAGATGCATATGCTGCTGTGATGATGTAAGGACCAAGCCAGTTTGGTTCGAACTTGCCCTTCTTCTCTCTGTCTTGCTGATTTTTAGGATTTTGTTTGAGAACTAAGTCGCCTACCTCAAATGTGTGAGGCTTGACTTTATGATTGTAGCTACAACGTTCCTTGACTGAATGATGTGTAGCTCAAGTGACTGTCTTCCTTGATAAAGGAACTGGGATAAAATTACTAGTGTGTGGACTACATAGGCCCATATGCGTGTCACCTAAAGAAGTTTGGGCATCCCTGATAACAAAGTCCCTCAAGGAAGCTCCATTAAAGGTCCATGGTGTATCGCCAGAAGGGAAAGGATGTGTGGAACAAGTGGATGAGTGATGAAAGCTTATGATTGCGAAAAGAAGTGAAAGTAGGATGGCATGATGGAGACTTAGGAGCAACAAGTATGCTTTATGACTTGAAATTTTAGAACTTTTGCCCCCAGTTATTTTGATATTAGGGGAGATCAACTCTTGTTCTTTTTCCTTCGTAGGATTTTTATCCTTGACTTTGATTTTTGCAGAGTCCAATAGCTTTTGATTTTGATTTGGACTAAAGGACTTTTCTTTATTTTTGACGTTTAGATTTTTCTTTTCAAAGCTTGATTTTTGATCCCCAATTAGTAAGGGCTTTTGTGATTCTTGTTGATCCAAGTTTGGAAGCGGAGTGGAAATGGAATGAGTGGATGAAATGGTAGAGCTATGTCAGCTCTCAAGAGGGCTGGTGATACGCTCAATAGATTCTTTGTTGGAACCACTCTTAGGATTATTGATATCAAGAGATGCTTGCACCACTGGAGGAGATTTGCATTCGGACTTAGTAGCCACAACACTAGGTGGTTCACACCCAATTCCTTGCAAATTGTTTATAGATTGTTTCTGTCGATTGAATGTCTTAGGAGATAGTGAGAATTGATCAACATGAAAGATATACTCACCACATCCCACGTCTTTAATCTTGAACTTTTCTTTTAGCTTTGTTTGCTTTGATGTTGAAGCTTTTAATGATTCTGGATCCACATATGTTGATGAAGGAATAGCTTCTCGATTGATTGGGATTGTTAGTTCTGATCTAGGTTGCAAATTGTTGCAATATATGAATGGATTTGGATCCGCTTTGACGGTCACTTCAACTCCATTGCGTGGAAGCTTGATACATCGATGATATGTAGATGGGACTGCGCTCATCTCATGAATCCATGGGCGTACTAGCAATATGTTGTATGTGAGATCCAAGTCTAGGACCTGACAAACCACATCCTTTGTAACTGGCCCAACTCTGAGAGGTAAGGTGATTGTGCCTTTGGATGAATGCTCTTCATCATCATATG
Organism: Cryptomeria japonica; assembly: GCF_030272615.1. Taxonomy (NCBI): domain Eukaryota; kingdom Viridiplantae; phylum Streptophyta; class Pinopsida; order Cupressales; family Cupressaceae; genus Cryptomeria; species Cryptomeria japonica. The sequence continues at coordinate 993,316,647 of NC_081407.1, read as the reverse complement.
CCTTGATGGTAATTTTGTTTGTAGAATTCATAGCTTTATCAGAATATCCCAATTGTTTAATAGTGCTCAATATACAAATGTTCAGACCTGCTCCTCCATCTATCAGGACTCGTTTTATTTGATGTTTGTGTATGAAGGCTTCAATGTGTAAAGGTGCATTATGTGGCTGACTTACGGAGGCGTCATCGGCTTCTGTGAATGTAAGGGAGTGTGGAATGGAAAGGTATCCCACCATGGCTTGAAACTGGTCCACATTCAGATTAGTAGGAACAATAGTTTCTCTCAAGATTTTATCAAGAATGGCTTTATGTGCAGGGGATATGCGTAGGAGCTCAAGGATGGAGATGAGCACGGGTGTCTTCCCCAACTGTTCTACAAGGTCATACTCAGGCTTGGTTGATGAGGAAGCAGTGTTTTTGGCTGGAGCACCTTGCAAAGTGAATTTACCTCGACGGGTTGTAACATGACATTCAGAGGTAGGTTCGGAAGAAGATCCAATTCCTTTCAGAATGATCTTGGGTCTCTGGGTAGAATTCTCAGGGGTTTTGTCCTTGATGATAATAGTAGAGACATAATTATCCATTGAAATGTGATTGATAGTTGAATCATAGTTATAGGATGCTCTTGTATAGTTGGTTTGGTCATCTGTGGCTTTAGCTTTTCCTTTATCATGTTTTGGAAATGGTTCCTTAAACATCTCATGTTCTTGATTGGATGAGTGTCCTTCAATCTCAATGTCACCTCTATCAATGAGATCTTGTATAATGTTCTTCAGTCGATGGCAGTTTCCCATTTTATGACCTTTGCTTTTATGAAATTCACAATACTCATCATCATTCCACCAATTTGGTTTAACCTTTGGCTCATATGGAGGCAAATCTGGAATTGTGATTATCTTGTTTTCCACTAGCTTTTTGAAAACCGATTCGAGTGGTTCTCCCAATGGGGTGTACTTCCTTCATGATCTGGAAGTTTGAGTATTCACTTGATTGTTTGTAGAGCTTGATCCAAAAAAAATGATTTTGGGTCGCACTGTATTGACATCAACAACACCATCATTGATTGTGTTCTTGTTTTTATTCCAAAATCTTGGCTTATCTTTTCCTTTAAAGTCATCTTTGTTTTCCTTGAATATCTTAATGACTCCTTGTTCAATTAGGACCTTTTCTGTCGCTAAGCCTTTTTCAATGACGTCCTTGAAGGTGGACAAACAAGCTTTTCTTATCAGCAAGAGAATTTATTTCAAGTGTGCTATGTAATAGACATGATGGTTGCATTTGTTATAAGATGCCTTGTTTGGAAGGTTCTTCTTCTATATGTGGTGGTTTGCAACGGTTACCAAGATGCATACATTTGGAGAGCACACATGAAATTGGTACGAAACTAGTTTCTTTCGGAAAATACAAGACAGTTACACATGGAGTTAAAGATGGAAAAGATTTGAAGAGACATGAGCTAGTGAAAAATGATATATGTGTAGCTCAATTTATGAAAATGTTGCAAGAGAAACTAGTATATGAGTACATAATGCATACACATAGAGCTTGATGGTTAGATGAGCAATTCAAGTTATGTAAGGACACATTTCCTCTTGGCACCATTGTCTCTATCGTTGATTTCGCTGAAAATTATACACTACAACCTCAAAATGAAGTGCAATCCATGTATTATCACTCTACACAAGTTTCTATTTTGTACACATAGAATTCATGCATGAAGATGATAGCACATAGGAGGATAGAAAGGTTGTAAGAGAGTATCACTTCTACATAAGTGATGATCGTACTCATTCATCGGAGTTTGTACAAGGATGCTTTAAAGTTTTCTATGATAGTTTAAGGGAAAGGAACATATGATACAACTGACACTTAATATGGTCAGATAATTGCACTGCACAATTCAAGAATGCAAGGATGTTTTATTGGTTGACAAGGACGCATGTGACAAGCGGTGTACAACATTTTTGGAATTTCACTGAGGCTGGACATGGTAAGGGAGAGCATGATGGTGCAGGAGCATGTGTGAAAAGAGCCCTAGCCAGGGAATAATTGAAGTACAAAGGTGGTGCTGAGTTGGTAGATGCAAAAACAGTTGTGCGATGGTGTAAGTCTACGATGGGTCCAGGTAATCCATGTACGTCATTGGTTCGTAGATATTTTTGGTTGATCACTGAATCTAACATTGAAAACTATCTAGATTATTGTACAGTTGTAGGATCGAGTGACATGCACTCATTTATGAGTTCAAATTCAAGTTCACTGGTAATTTATATGAGACAGATGGTATGTTTTTGCTCTTCATGCATGTATTGTTTGTGGGAAGAATGTGAATCAGAAGAGTGGGTTGACAAATGGTCTTGTAGACCATTGGTTCCCATTGATTCATATCAAATTCCCAAAGCACTACAATTGAGCTAGATGAAGACATCAGTGGATTTTGACCATGTATCTGACCTAGTGGATTCAAGTGATTTTTTGAGTTAATTTTTTTGCAAGTATTCTTTTTGGTTCATTTTGTCGTACATCATACTTTATAAAATGCAGGTCATGTGTATGCAGTTGTTGCAGAAGAGAACAATGAAGAAGGAACAGATTACTATTTGTGTCGTTGTGTTGAGCCTAAAAGAAAATTGACAACCACAATCATTGACAAAGAGGGTATTGAGTACCCAATAGGGTCTATTGTTGTGACAGGAACATGGCTTCGGAGATAACCTATCAAGAATTATGATGTTTGGTTGTTCGAGGACTTTGAAACACACAGACATATTCTTCATTTCTCTAACCTTGTTGTTGCAACAAATATTTATTTGATGAAGTATCGTGGTAGACCTCATAACAAGATTTTATGGAAAGTTCGTGAATCTGACCACGAGGCAATACTTGACACAATACGGGTTAGAGCTGATCCTGAAGGCTCACTTGATTGATTCTACAGTTCAGAGTAGAATGATTTTGAGAATTTTGTATAAATCGTCGATGAATTGTTCTATATTCATTTTTTGTATATATAAATGCCCATGAGCTGATTTTTACATGTTTAGGGGTATTATTTTGTATATTTAAGTGGCAATGAGCTGATTTGTACATATGTACATGCCAAATTTTGTATATTAAAATGGCGATGAGCTGAATCGCACATATTGTAATGCCAAATTTTATATAAAAGCCCATGAGATGATTTGTATATTAAAATGGCGATGAGCTGAATCACACATATTGTAATGCCAAATTTTGTATAAAAACCCATGAGATGATTTGTAAGAATTTTTTTTGTATAATCAAATAGCCAAGAGCTGATTTGACCATATTTAGAGGCAAATTTTTTAATAATATGTGACAATGTTTTGTGACTATTTTGTGTGTCAATGTTTTGTGACTATGTTTTGAGTACATGTGATGTGTCCCTGGTCAATCATGAGCATTCTTGATTCTTGTATAATCATGGATAATTATTTGAGTCATTATCGGGTCATAGGGGTCATAGATTGAGACTAGATACAATTTGAGCAAAAATTGTCATTGTTGTCAAAAAAAATTTCAAAAAAGTTGTCAAGCAACTTCTACATTGCGTCGGTAGGGTATGACTCTCAAAGTTTTGGTGCTTTGGGATGCACGACAGGGGCATGCCTAGCGTAAACCTGCCCACCCGGATGCGCTTGTGATGTCGGTTTGTGCATACGATGAACCAAATCAATTTTAGCCAATCTTGCAACTTTTCCTTGCAAGCAATTGACGGTTTTTGGAGCGGGCGAAAAAATGCTACTAATTGAAAATGGCTCTGAGTCATCGAAAACCGAGATAAGACATTGTAGAGGAGCCTCACGCAACCCCACGAGATCAAATAGATCGACCGTATGTGTCGTGGATTGGAAGAAACAGTCTGTCAAATTTTGATAATTTTTTGGATTCAGGGCACTTGAGAGATCGCACCGGTAGGGTACGACTCTCGACGTTCTGGTGCTTTGGGATGCACGAAAAGGGCATGCCTAGCGTAAACCTGCCCACCCGAATGTGCTCGCGACGTCGGTTTGTGCATACAACGAACATAATAAATTCTAGCCAATCTTGCAACTTTTCCTTGAAAGCAACTGATGGTTTTTGGAGCAGGCGAAAAAATGTTACTAATTGAAAATGGCTCCGAGTCGTCAAAAAATGAGATAGGCCATTGTAGAGGAGCCTCACATGACCCCACAAGATCAAATAGATCGACTGTATGTGTCGTGGATTGGAAGAAATAGTCTGTCAAATTTTGACAATATTTTGGACTCAGGGCACTTGAGAGATCGCACCGGTAGGGTATGACTCTCGATGTTCTGGTGCTTTGGGATGCACAAAAGGGGCATGCCTAGTGTAAACATGCCCACTCAGACATGCTCGTGATGTCGGTTTGTGCATATGACGAACCAAATCAATTCTAGCCAATCTTGCAACTTTTCCTTGCAAGCAACTAATGGTTTTTGGAGCAGGCAAAAAAATGCTACTAATTGAAAATGGCTCCGATTCGTCAAAAACCGAGATAGTCCATTGTAGAGGAGCCTCACGCAACCCCACGGGATCAAACAGATCAACCATATGTGTCATGGATTGGAAGAAACAGTCCATCATATTTTGACAATTTTTTGGACTCAGGGCACTTGAGAGATCGCATCGGTAGGGTATGACTCTCGACGTTCTGGTGCTTTGGGATGCATGATAGGGGCATGCCTAGCATAAACCTGCCCACCTAGATGCACTTGCGACCTTGGTTTGTGCACACGATGAATAAAATTTGACCATTGCGAGTGTGAGGGTGCTCTCACACCAAACACATTGTTGTTTATATTCATATTGTCGATTGTTGTTGTTTATATTCATATTGTTAATTACATATGCAAGTATTCATTTAAATTTATAAAAGGGAAGCTACCAAATACAACGAATACACAATAATGAATTGAATACAAGGAGTTTTGTAGGGTTAATTCAACATTTTAGAAATTTTATCAAATGATATTCCACGATTGCAATGTTTTATATCATATATTTTTGTTGTTTATATTCATATTGTTGATTACATATGCAAATATTCATTTAAATTTATAAAAGGACAACCACAAAATACAACGAATACAAAATAATGAACTCATTACACATTTATTGGATCAAATATCAATATTTATATATATAAAAAAGGCATGTCTGCCAAGTCAATACAAGTATTACAAAAATGTGGCATATGCCATGTCCAAATCGATATACAATAAAAATGTAGAATATATCTACATGTATTGGTCATTCTATGACCAAAACTAACACTATATGATCCTAAACTTGTGGTGGATCATCAAAATCAAGCCTCTTCGACGTAGTACGTAGCTCTGTAGATGGCTACAAAACCACAATTCAAAAGCCAAGTTAGAATTATTTTGTAGAAAATAGTTCACAATTAACAACATAACTATGCATTTAACTTTAATTCCTTTGCAATTGAAATGTAGATTACCTCATCGGCTGATCCAGGAGCTAATGTCTTCGCTCTCCTCTCCTTGTCACTCTTAGGAGTTTTCTTGAAGACGTACTTAAATGGATCCACGTTATGGTTGTATCGCGAAGCAGTCTATTGTAGATTAAATGTTTAATTAATACAATGTACTAACATAAATATATCAAAAACACTTAAAAGCTATAATATAGAGAATAATGACGTACATGTGCCTGAGATGCTTGTCCAATGGACTAAGGATGGCTCACCATTGATGTAGAAACTGTCGCTATTACCTATACAAAAAATGTACAAAGATTAAATACAATTAATATAATGATAAGTATTGAAGGTTGAAAACAATTAATTTTACATATCAAACAAAAGTGTACCAGATCCTGAGATGCTTCTCCAGTGCAAGGAGGAGGGTTCGCCATTGACGAAATAGGTATGGATATTTCCTATATGAAAAAATTATAAGATTATAATATATCACAAGTTCACATGTACGCATGCATATAATTATGAATTCAAGAAAATAAAGTAGAGATACATACCTCCGCCCTCTCTTGATCTGTGGGCAAATCAGGTGCATTCAACATATCCATAAAGCTCAATGGCTGCTGTACATGTAAAATAGACAAAAAAACACTAATCAATCTAAAAACCCCAACTAATACTTGATTTCAATATTTTTAAACAATTGTACAACTAAAAATGTGTTCAATTACCTTCTTCACACGTTTTGGCGTCTTCGAGGAATTCTTTTTCTTAGGACGAGCCCTAGACGCAGAGGGGGTACCCTAAAAACACAAAATTAACATGAGATATTAGTACAGATAATAAATTAAACATAATTTTAAAAATCTAAAATGAAATAACTTGCATATTCCATCAAAACAATACATAAAAAGAGTTGTAAAATATATGATATCGTATAGTCTTGTAGGCCAAAATCGATCATTGAGAGTGTGATGTCATCAATCTGGGACATTTCGTCCCCTGTCAACACCTACAAACCAGAAATTGGACCAAGCACTAAAGATAGTTAGTATATCTTGTATTTTTTTGAATTCAAAGTGTACTATTCTATTTTAACATGTTACAAAATTTATACCTCAGGCATTGAAGTTGCAGCTATGGTAACTGGGGGAGGTGTATGGGATACCGCTGCTGCATCCTGAAATGCATATTATTTGTCTCAATTTAAATCTATGTATAAATGAAATTTCATTTATGTAATTACAAATTTAAAGTGACTGATAAATAAAATGTTATGAATTCAAATCAACACACCCATGTCTATGGCTCATGGGCAAACACCATGTCCATCAACTCATCTGTCAGCGTGACATCCTCAACCGTGTGAGCCTAACATCTACAACCGCAAATCATGCACAAATGATATGAGTATCCATCTGCACCGGCTGCATCATCTATCCCCGAGCATATCCTTGAGCAACTGACACATATATGCTCGATGGGCTCTCTGTCGCCCTCTAACGGCTCATCATCCAATACAATAGAGTGTGCTAATGACGTCCCATGCAGGTTGATGGAACCAGTCAATGTTGTGGCTGCTTGAAGAGTCTGTAGCTCCATCGACTCTTTCAGCTCTAATGGGACAGCCAGATGCACCTTGGGTTTGGGTGCTAGGGGGTGGCGACTCTCCACGGCTAATCGCCTATGGGCTCCAGGTCTATCTTGGGCAGAGCCACCATCTCTACCATGAAACTCTCTCATGTCAAAATAGTTTGGCCGCACATTGAGCACAAACTCACAATATATTTTTCTCAAAAAATATAATGGCACCTCATAATTATTACAAGGTGGATCATCAAAGACCATCCACCACCTCTACCAAAAAAGATTCTTCATCTGCGCATTGGTACACCAATGTATGGGAAACCTCTTTGCATTAAGAGGTAATGACTGACCAGTTTTGGGATCAACAAAAAGGGCACATATTTGTTGTTTAGAAATATTTTTGTTTTTTACTCCATCGTATGATAGCCCATTGGCATAGAATTGATGACACCTATCCCTAAAGCTTCCCCATTTGGTAATTTATGTGGAAATAGCTATGGCACCACTAGCTAATGTTTCTAGGCTAGTGGCGAGGGATTGATGATGGTCAAGTTCAGAATTTTTCAATTTTACAATCAGTCTATTGATTTTAGACGTATTTTGTCCTAACTGATTAATTAATTCTTCCCGTGTTTCAGCTGTGCGGTCAAAAGGAGGAATTGGGGGTTGTTCTTGTGTGTTTTTAGGAGGTGCATTTGGTTGTTCTTGTTCTGGATTAGAAGAATCTAGTTTTTGAAACAAAAAATGAAAAAACCTAATCAAAATTAATGAAATTAAATTCAAAATGTAAAACAAATTGCATAAACCGGAAAGAAAGACAAAAATAAACAAAAAATAACCTTGATCCATAGCCTGGAGGACAAATCTAGCACCCCGTTCACGGTTTAGGTGAGAAAATGGAGAAAAAACGAAGTTAAAAATGTGATTTACGGGTAAATGAGACCCAGTTTTTTTAAAAAAACTTTTTTTACCAGGCACCGTGTACGCGGTTTTATTTGGATTATTAACACGTATGCGCTCATTTTCCTATAAGCAGCGCATACGCACTCATTTTCCTAGGAGTAGCGCGTACGTGCTCATTTTCCTAAAAGCAGCGCGTACGCGCTACCTTTTCTAGGTTCGAGAAGAACAAACCTAAGCTTGTACGCGAGAATTTGAAATTTTAAAACCGCGTACGCACTGCTTGTTTTTCCAAGTTTTTTTTGGGTGGTGTCCACTATTCTGACCACCATCTTTGTGCATAAACCTTGGGGTTGTTCATCAAGCCTTGGCATGCAGGGTTTAACCCTTCGGAGGAGCTCCCAAACAGGGTTCCATTGTGGGTTCGTTTGCCACATTTTTCTGTGGAATGTTGTCGGGAGGATGTGCTACGGTTGCTGGTCGCACTGCTTGGGAAGCCAGTGGGATCCTCAACGCAAACCCTAGGAAGAAAGGTAATGACTTTTGCACGTATCTGTGTTGAAATTAATCTTAGTAAACCTCTGCTAGATGCTATAGATATGAGTGCGGGCTCTTATTCATGGGTCCAACAGCTAGATTACGAGACTTTACCTTTTCGATGTCGTATGTGTCATGAGTACGGTCATTTACAGTGGAAATGCCCTAGATATAAACTGGTGGTATGCCAACCTCAATAGCTGGCCTAGAGTCAAGATAGGGCGGATAAAGGAAAAGCTACTATGTCGGCCGAGGTAGAGGGTGTTGATGGTTTTGTCTCAGTTAAGACAAGGAACAAGAATCGAGGACAAAAGAGGTCCTTACAGGAGAGATAGGAGGAAGATACCTTTAACATATTTGAGGCCTTGGATGACCTTAACCATCAAGAAGTGAACCCAGGGTTTACTCCTTTGGAACAAGGTACATCAGTGGGGGTCCGGAAACCGGTATTGAGATTTACTCAAGCCATGCAAGTGATTGGAAGCCAACAAATGGAGATGGACCAGATAGTAGGGGTCCAACTGGGAATCACTTCGAGTTCGGAGGTAAATTTGGTTGGGGGGAAGGGTTTGCCGATAGCCCTGAAATTGGAACTGGTTGGGGCTAAAAGTAACAAGTCTTCCGTTCACTTGGGTCTGCATCAAAAATATATTAAGAAAAGTGCTACGGAGAAGAACTTAAAGGTTGGCAGAAAGAAGGATTTGGATAAAATCAAACTGATAGGAGAAAATTTGGTTGAGTCAGGGTCAGTAAAGACTTTGGATTCTCACTTTTCCAATCCTCCTAAATGATTGTGCTCTCATGGAATGTAAGGGGCTTGAATAGTGGCCCTAGACAAAAAGTTGTTCGGGATTTGATCAGGAATCAGTCACCCAATGTCCTGCTCTTGCAAGAAACTAAACTCTCGGTGGAGAGTATGATGGGTCTGGTGCCGAAGCTCTGGGGGCGAGGTGAATGTCAGTGTATTAGGGTTGCTGGCTCCTTTGGAGGGGTGGCCTATCTTTGGAACCCTTCAAGGATTCGCCCCGTCTGGTGGATGGCTTCTAGATCTTCGCTATCCGGGGTTGCCTCCAGTCTAGAGACCAGAGATCTTATTTTGTTTACTAATATATATGCTCCCACCAATTTTTGGGGCAAACAGAACTTATGGTCTCATATTTCATGTATGCAAAGGCTAGTCCCTTTCCATCCTTGGATTATGGTGGGAGATTTAAATGCTATCCTAGAGTTGAGTGAGAAGAAGGGGGTGTCATGTAGTTGGAACGCTCTTCTCTCCTTTTTCGGGATAGTATTGCATCATTGCATCTTATTGATATTAAGCCTGGTAATGGTCTGTTCACTTGGAACAATAGGAGAGTGGGGGAGGGTTGGATTGTAGAGAGGTTGGGTCGATTTCTGGTTTCCATTTTTTGGGTTGGTGGGGGGTGGTCCACAAGTTCTGAGATTCTTGACTGGAGAGGGTTAGACCATTGACCTATCAAGTTGGTTTCTTCTTCTACCTGGGTTGCTCGCTCTCCTTTCAAATTCCAACTTATGTGGCTTTGGAATCCTATTTTGCCGGCTCTTGTTGAGTAGTGGTGGAGGAAGGGGAGGCCGGCCTTTGGTACTGCTATGTACACTTTCACCAAGCAACTGCATTTTGTTAAGTTCCAGCTTAAACAATGGAATCGACAAGGTTTCAGGAACATTTTTCATGCTAAGAAAGTAGCCCAAATAGAGTTAAATGGCATCACCAGTGAAATAAGAGAGCGTGGTTTGTCTGAAGCTTTGCTTAGGGAGGAGGAGAGGGTTGTTAGGGCCTTAGAGGAATGGGAGCTCAAGGAAGAAATTTACTAGAAATAGAGAGCCTGTATTGATTGGCTTCAATCAGGCGATAAGAACACGACTTTCTTTTTCAACTCTGTGAAAGCAAGACGTCATGGAAACTCCATTCCTCCTCTGGTCAATAATAGAGGTGAGGTGTTATTATCCTTGCAGGAGATATCTAGGGAGGCTTTACAGTATTTTTGATCCCTCTTCAGTGAGGAGTCTCAGAGGGAAGCGGTGGAGGAGAACCAGGTTCTTGCTTGCATTCCTCCTCTTGTTACTGGGGAGATGAATGAGCAACTTATGGCCCCTATTTTGTTGGAAGAACTTGAGAGGATTTTTTTTCAGTTGAGGAAAGGAAAATCCCCTGGCCCAGATGGGTTCCTGGTTGAATTCTTTCAAGAGTTCTGGGATATCATCAATTTGGACTTACTGGCAATAGTCCAAGAATCCTAGAGAAATAAATAGATGTTCAGGGCCCTAAATGCAACCTTCATTGCGCTTATCCTTAAGTGTGAGGGGGTCGATAGGTTAGGCCAATTCCGCCCTATATCTCTCTGCAATGTTATTTATAAGATCATCTCAAAGTTGATTACAGAGAGGCTGAAGAAGTGTCTGGGGGGTGTTATCTCTGAGGAACAGAGCGGGTTTGTGGAGGGGCATCAAATTCTGGATGGTGTGGTCATTGCTATGGAGGTCATTCATTCTATGGCTACTTCCAAGGAAAAAGCTATGTTTATCAAGTTGGACATGGCTAAGGCTTATGATAGAGTTCGTTGGTCTTTCCTCCAGAAGATCCTTAGGGCTTTTGGCTTTGCTGAGGAATGGGTTCAATGGGTTATGAGTGGAGTTACATCTACTTCTTTCTCAGTTCTAATCAATGGGGATCATACCGAGCTATTTGGTGCATCTAGGGGCCTTTGGCAGGGGGACCCCCTCTCCCCTTACTTATTCATTCTCCTGGCAAAGGGCTTGGGGAGGTTGGTCAAACATAATGTGGGTTAGGGCAGTATTCAGGGGTGGAACTGGGGTAATGACTTATAGTCGCAGTCTCATTTGCAATTTGTTGATGACATGACCTTGATGGGACTTGCTCGGATCAGAGAAGCTACAAATCTGTGTAAGGTTCTGGATGTTTATCTGGCAGCCTCAGGCTAGCTGATCAATGAAGATAAATCTTCTATCATTTTCTTCAATACCCCTGAAGCTATTCAAAGGAGGATTGCCCTTATCTTGAGATTCCAAGTTGGCTCCTTGCCCTTGACTTATTTGGGTGTTCTTATCTCTCTTGGTAACCCTCTGCGGGAGTCATGGCAGGGTATCTGGGATAAATTTCGCTCAAAGGTTGAACATTGGACTCATAGATGGTTGTCATTTGTTGGGAGGGTTCAATTGATTTAGTCGGTGGTTCAAGCTCTTCCGACCTATAGATGTATGCTTCAAGTGGTTCTTGAAGGGCCTGGATTCTTTGGCAAGGCAATTCTTATGGGCAGGCAATCTTTCCTCGTCCAAATGGAGTCTGGTCAATTGGGAACTGGTTTGTAGCCCGAAGCAATCGGGGGGGCTCAGTTTAAGGTAGGCTATTCTATTCGGGGAGGCTCTAGCAGCAAAATTGTACTGGAGGTGGTGTGTTGAGCAGGATCGTGGCTGGGCTAAGATTTTGGCCTTCAAATATATGCAAAGGATACCAGCTCAGAAGGTTCTAAGATATCCGCTAGAGGGTAAAGGCTCTATGAATTTGGTATACTCTCAAGAAGGGGGCTTCTCTCATTAAGGAAGGACTCTTTTGGATCTGTAGGAGGGGGGAAGAGGTCCTTTTTTGGAACGACTGATGGGATGGGTACCCCCCCATTCTTGATCAGTTTCCTAACCTTGGGAACCTAAGCCAGAGGTTTTTGGAGGCTGGGTGGTCAAGGGTAAGTGACTTCAAGACGGTTTATAGGTGTGGGCATTTGGAGATGGAGCGGTGGAAGGATCTTAATGAGTGGTCGGTTGCTGGGATGGAGGAGGACTGTGCTGAGTTACAAGGCATTCTGGCAAGTAGACACTGTAGTGGCATCAAGGGTAGGGATGGACTTGCCTAGTCTCTGAATCCTAAGGGAGTCTTTACCGTAGCTAGTGGTTACAAGGAACTGTTGAACCGAAGATTGGAGGGAAGAGATTTGCACTGGTGGAAACAGGTTTGGAACAATTCTTCTTGGCCGAAGTGCAATTGCTTCGCTTGGACTCTGGCCTGGAATAGATACCTTACCTGGGATAATATTCACAAGCGAGGTTTCTTGGGGCCTTCAGTTTGTGCTTTGTGTGGCAATGGGGAGGAAGACTCCTCACATCTGATCTTTAGATGCCCCTTTTCTATGCTTATTTGGCATTATTGGTGGGGGTGTGGAAGTGTCCTTGTATTCACGCAAATTCTCTGGTGGAGTTTTGGAGCAATTTGGGCATACCTCCTATCTTATCCCCTTCCTCCAGACGGTCTGGTATATTGGGCCCATCTTCAGTCTCTGGCAGATCTGGCTGGAGAGGAACATAAGGATTTTCCATGAGGCCAGACTGTTAGTGTAACAAGTGTGGAATAGAATCGTGGTTATGATTCAGGAGATGGTGGACGCTAAATGTGAGGTGAATTTTCCTTTGGATAAAGTTGAGGCTGATATCATGAGTAGGTTTGGCTGGAAGGAGTTGTCTCTGTCTCTGCTTGTGTAAGAAGAGGTAGGTGTGCTATGAAGAAGGTCCAAAGGATGGGAAGGTGGAGGCCCCCACTAGGATGAGATTATCAAGATTAACATTGATGGCTCCTCCAGGGGTAACCCAGGCCCGACAGGGGTTGGAGGTGTTGGTAGGAATTGTTTGGGGGAGGTGGTGTTCTTCTTTTCGGTGCATAAAAGGAGGCAATCTAATAATTTTATGGAGGGACTTGCTATTCTCTATGCCCTGGAGCGGACTTGGGAGTTGGGTAGAAGGAAGGTTATCTGTGAATCAGATTCACAAATTATTGTGAATTTGTTGACTGAGAAAAAGGTAAGAGGGATTCATTGGCAGCTGGCAAGGATAGTTCATCAAATTCTTTAAATTAGTTCTTTAATGGAGCAGGTGTCCTTCATCCACATTCCTCGTGAATGGAATAAAGCAGTTGATTGTTTGGCTAAGTGGGCTTCGGAACATGACAGTGACTGGAAAATTGAAGGTTGGGAGCATCTCTCCCCAGATTACTGTGAGGTCTTGCAAAAGATTTTTGCTGAGGATGTGGATAGTAATGATGTTGGCTGAGCTTGGTCGGAGCCTGAGGTTCTCTTTTTGGAGCCTCGGTGCTTGGGCCCTCCTTGAGTTTTTTGTGTCTATGTTTCAATAAAGTTTTTACCCCTTTTATTCAAAAAAAAAAAATATTAAGTGAGATAAACTGAATATCAACTAATAAAAAATTATTATAAAATTGAACATAAATATAGTTAAATTCATACATAAATTAAACTTTGAAATAAAATTTTAAAACTTAAATGAAACTTATAAGAAATGCAAAATGTCAATTCATAATAAATTAAAAATAACAAAATAAAATATATTTTAAAAAATAAAATGAGGCCTATTAAAAAGATAAAAGTCAATTTGTAATCTTACATTTAAGACAGTAATAGACACCTAAGAAAAAATATCTTCATATATGTATTTTATATTAATTATTTATAAGATATATAAATTACCTTAAATAGATTTTCTTTAAAATATTTATGCTAGTCTCTCCCTTCACATCCACTTAAAATTTATTTATTCAAAAAGGAATGAAAAACTTGCTAGTAGATAAAAAATATATTTTTAATATATCAAACCAAATAATATGCACAATTAAAAGAGTGTTGAACAAAGTAGATACTTAACATTAAAGCACCACCTCATCATATATAACATTTATGAAAGGATAAATGATTTTCTTTTGAATAGCAAAAATTAATTACTGTACATAATATTGGAATAATAGGATGCCTATGAGAAAGAATGAGATTCAACTTTTTGTTGTGGCATTGCTAAATGGAAAGGGAATGATGAATGGAAAATTGAAGATCAATAGAGAACTTTCATGAAAATGCAAGAGAAAATTTATTTGTAGCAGTAAAAAGTCAATCAATTTTAAGACATCCATTAATAATGATAGAGACTATTTTGGGCCTCTCAATTTTCTGTGACAATTTAGTACCATGTTGCCTTTGTTAGTTGGTTTTTTGGGTAAAACACAAATGAGAGTTGTTAAAAATGCAGAGATAGTGAGGGAGCCAAAACCCAATCTAAAAGTGTCCACACAACGAGCCTGGAGTTTAAATTCCATGTCAGTCCAATAGACATCCCAAATACGGTCAAAAACCATACATTACTGGCAATTCTTAGTAAGCTATCTAATAGCAATTTACATGAGGTCAATTTGTAGGACATTTACAAAATGATGTTGTTTAGGTAAGAAAGGTTTCATTGAAGAAGTGATATCTTCAAATCAACTTGCATCAACTTACAGGGATCTAAACTCAACTAAAAATGACCCTATTAATTAGGAAGACAATCAATTTCCATTATTGATAGGCTTATGTTATGTTTGCAAGGGGGGAGAGAGGGGGGGGGGGGGGAGATGGATGGATAGAGAGTGGAAGACATGTCTAGAGATAGATGAAAGAGAGGAGGATATCTAGGTAGAGATGAATAAAGAGGGGGAGAGAAAAAAAAAATGGATGTAGAGGAAGAGATAAAGATAGAGAGGCATGGAAAGAGAGGAAGAGTTAGAGAGAAACAAATAAAGATAAGTAGAAATAGACTATAGACCTATCTAGATCAGATTATATAACTTTTCAATTGAATATTGGGCAGAAGACAACCTAGAGAAATTTGGCAGATCATTAGGGTTCCTTTTGCAAATCGATGAGGAAATTATGGAAAAAGATCCTTACCTTTATGCAAGAATGCAAATCGCGACGGTTAGAAGGATTTCTTCAAAGTCATGTTTATCTTCAAAAGGAAGGAGGTGTTTCCAATAGGTGGAAGTGGAAGAGATTAAGAAATAGTATGTTTGTTGTGGTAATAGGAATCATTTGGAAAAAGGATTGTAGATATAAGGTGAGGTCGTCTAGGAAATGAATTCCCAAGGAGAAACCAAAAGAAACAGTTATGGAAGTTAGGCCCTTGAAGATCTCAGAAGATTTTTGTGAAGTGGAATTGAATTCAAGTCTGTATTTAATGAAGGTACCATTGACAAGAATAAATTGAGGTCCTC
The DNA here is from genome assembly GCF_030272615.1 of Cryptomeria japonica. Lineage (NCBI taxonomy): Eukaryota > Viridiplantae > Streptophyta > Pinopsida > Cupressales > Cupressaceae > Cryptomeria > Cryptomeria japonica. Next base: position 993,301,100 of record NC_081407.1, on the reverse strand, counting down.
TCGAGATTGTGCTTGATCTTCAAAGGTTTCAAATAAGGAGCAAGGTGGTGGTACTTTGAACAACCTCATGCTTACCATTGGTGTCTCGAACACGAAGATAGATTGTGATTTAGGGTCAGATGATAACTAGAGGGTGAAGAAAGAAACCAAGCTCAATGTTGACAAAGCACCCAGTTTACAATGGAATTATTTCAGAAATGTTGGGAGTTCATGTGGAATGATATTCTGGGAGTGGTTGAGGATTTTAGGAGAAAGAAGAGGTTTGTAAAGGAGATCAATAACACGGTGATTTCATTGATTACTAAGAAGCAAATTTGTGAGACCATGGTTGATTATAGACCCATATCCCTCTGCAACTCCATTTACAAAGTCATATATAAGGCTATGGCTAATAGGTTGAAGAAATTTTTGGGCAGGCTTATTTTAAAGGAACAAAGCACAACTGAATCAAAACCTCTAAATTTAGTAAGATAATCAAGCTCCATTAATAAGAGTGAGAGAGAAAAATAAAATTAGAAAGAGGATAAAGCATAATTAGTATAAAGATGGTGTGATAGGAAAAGAGATGTAGGGATAGGTAAGGAGATAGAGATAGGGGTAGACATTGAGATGGAGATATAGATAGAGAGGGGAAGGGATAGAGGGAGGGCGAGATATTAATAGAGAGGAGAAAATGATAGAGGTAGTTATTTAATTAATTCAAGTTTCTCATATTATATGACTCCTTAGAAGGAGCAACTATCTTCCTACCATGCTTATGATGGAGGAGAAATGTATCTAGGTGACAACAGTCTGCATCAAATTGCTTATTGTAGGAAGGTGTAGTTATGTTATAATCATGGTGGGTAAGAATATCTCATGGAACATGATTACAATCACTCTGACACATTGACTAATGATAACTAAATGTATTTTATGGTCATAGATGATTAAGATAGATTTGGTTGTCTTGTATGACTAAAAATGCCTATCGATTGTAGATCATGAGTACCTTTGATATAATAAATTAAATAAAAATAATCATATAAATTTATTTATTAACAAATATTGATCACTTCTTCTTTCCTATAAATTATCATGTTGAATTCAAAGTCAAAATATGGTAATATTTGTTCTTTTTAATATGGCTTTGCTTTTTCTTTAAAATGAAGTAATATTGTATTGAATAAATATTAAAATTTATATAAAAAATTATAAGAAAAAGCTAAAGTCTTGGACACCAAAATTACCTATATTAAAGATTTTGTTTTTTCTTAAGTAATTCACAACCCTATTTGCAAGAAATAGAACATTCTCAAATTGTTGATGTTTTGATGAATGGAAATCCACAGCAGGGGATGATTTCATTAGATAGAGTGAATCCCATTGGTAATTGACTATATTTTTACTCTACAATTTGGTCTGCGAAGTTTTAGTTAATGCATTGTAAAGGTTGCATCTATTATGGAATGAAATAATTAACATAGGGGAAAAAATTTGCTCCATGTAGGGTCTACATTGAAATTCAAAATATACATGTATTAATATTCATTATAGTACATCATAAATTTGGATGCAATTACTGTAATGTCGAGATAAATTACATGTTGTACAACCTTCGTTGTTGAAAGAATTCAAAATAAATTATTGTGGTCAAACATATAATCCCAAATTGAATTATATTTGGTCATTCAATAAAGGAAATCTTCTACAACCATCTTTGGAAGGCATAATTTATTTATGTTTTCTCTTTTTCAAATAGTATAATGTAAATCATGTTTGGACAATGGTTGAGAGCCACTATTATGATTCAACCTATGTTGAATGTGTACGGTCATTTTGCATGTGTGAATAATATGACCCTACAAGATATCTAAATCATAGGGTGAAAATAAGATTTGAGATAGGTGCTACTATATATTGGATGTCTATGCCACCAATTGTCAAATATAATTTATTATGAAACCTACTCTGTGTGATGTGCTTCATGACATGACCTCCTCATGTCCTTCATATATTTTGTGTTCTACTTAGTGTAGTGGTGGATCATGGTAGCATTGGCATGCCTATATAGTCATTGAAGACTTAAATATATCTTATATAAAAAATTTAATAGTTATTTCTTGATTTCTATTATATTTCTTATTTTATTTTATATTATATTATATATTTAAAAGATAAACTTGATATTAACAATTATTATAAAATTAAACATAAACATAATAAAAATTTTAAACTATTTAAATTTAGAAAATTAAAATCATACTTCTAATTAAACATATTTTTAAAACTTATATATTAAAATGATTAAAACTAAAATTTGAACTTTGGGAATAACAATAAATTTTATATAATTTAATTTGAATTATGCCACATTATTTATTTTATTTAATTCTTAATATTTATGAAGTTAATTAAAATAATTGGATACTCACAGAATGTTTCCTAGATGTCAACTAAATTTTTCCTAAATGTTAAATAACTAATTTTTAACTCCTTTCTAGATATCCCAAATTAGGCAGCTATAGGTCTCTCTTTATATATACCACAAGATTGTTGTTTTAACTAAAGCTAATGGGCAAATAATAGATGGGAAGAGAATATGTGCCACCAATGTAGGGAACTTGCTACCAATGAATATCTACATGGGTTGTATGGAAACAACTTGGAACTCTAGCGATCTGCAAAGGAATAAATCCTCAAATCCAACAGTGAATTTGTTTGTAGACATTGATTGTCTGGCACAGATAAGGCTGACTGATTTGACTTCTACTGTGGGTTCTGACATGGACTTTAATTTTTATGTCCAGCTAAGTGATTTTGCAACCTCACAATTCCCGATTGCATCCATTTTTAATTGCACCGATAAATTTTTTACGGATATCAATGTGTTGCACGATGAGTTTGCCACATTCTGTTTGTTTTTCCTCCTAATTTTCATTGGACGATGGCAGCAACATCTACGGAGAAAGCGAGTCAGACTTTGCATATACAAACAACAAGGATGATAAAAACCAATGGATCAAATGCTTTCAATCGTCTTGCATGGGCTTTTGAGAACTTTGAGCCATTGATTTTGAAAAATAGCTTTGTCCATTTCAAATAAGGAAACACCTTCGACGTAATTAAGGTAATCAAGTATTATTCTTTGTTTAAAGTTTGGATAAAACAATTGTATTTTATTTGTTTAACTTGGATGAAATGATATTTTGTTTGTTTTTCTAGATCTATTTTTTATAAAAAAAAAATTACAACGACAAATAAATAAAAAAATTATTTTTTTCACAAAAAAATTAATTTGTTCAATAAAAGCTCCATCTAAATGTCAACTATATTAATAATGTTGATTTAATTAAAATGACATTATTTCCATTAGCAAACATGTAAGGTGTATAATTATTGAAAGGTTGACAAGAAAATATTAAAAAATCTCATAATTAATATCCATCTAGACTTGTACAGCCTGAGTTGGCCTAGTGGTGGATAACTTGTGCTCTTGAAAGAGAGGTCACAAGTTCAAATCCCACAAGGGGGTAGGGTATGTACACCTTATCGCCTTTGGCCCATTACCAATCAAAAATAAAAATAAAAATAAATATCCGTCTAGACTTGAATAAAGATGTATGAATATTGTTCTTTCATGTTAATTTATATACATTATTTGGATTATGTAAATAAAAGTCTACAACCCATAAAAAATAAATAGCCGACTATCAACCTCACGTCATTTTTATCGTCTTTTGGTAATATGATATATTTCCAACCTAAACTTCTCTTATCATAAAAATCTTGTACCATTATGAGTGATGGTTAGAGAATGGCCAAGGAAAGGAAAGAACCTTCAAGGTTCTTTAAATCTCATAATGATCAAATATCTATTCAAAAGAACCCCCATTCTTCCTCACACTTTATTCCAAGAAACCATAATTCTGAGTCTCAACCATCTCATGTGAGACAGGTCACCTTCTGTTAGACAGTTCTGATACTAGGAGAAAACTGAGAGGGTGGGTGAATCATTTTTCTTACAAGTATAACAATTAATGCATATTATAAACTTTATACCAAAGCACAAAGAAACCAACACAATGAAAGATAAAGCATGAAAGCATAGTACAAACAACACCAATATTTTGACGTGGAAAACTTAGTAAAGGGAAAAACCATGGTGGGAAACCCTACCCCTAATCAGATAATACTTCTGCAGCAGTATGTGAAATAATTACAATGAGGATTGCACTTGAAATCAGGCCAACAACCTAGAGCACACTTATCATCACAAAAGGGAAGTCTCATTGACTTATAAACACATCGAACTACAATCCGAAAAGAATAAACTATGGAAGTAGCATCTCCTAATGCTTGATACAGTTCTGGTTAAGCACAAATATCTGCCCTAAAACACCAAAACCTTTACAACCTTCTACCGAATGATATATCATTGTTCACACAAAAACCATTCTCTGATAATGCAAACATAACCATCGATCCCAAGATTGCATGAATAAGTCGCCTATAAATACAATTCATCAACCTTAATGATAAGGTCGGCTAAACCCTAAACCTATAAACCCATTAATACCAAAATTACATCACATGATATCATCGAACCAATATTATGATTACATTACATAGCATGGACCTAATTCAAATTCCCAAACAATTACATCCGTTGAAAATCACACTAAGACCAATCTTCAACACGTTTCACCAACCGGTAGAAACCCTTAGTGCAATAACACAGAATAATCAACCGGATCCAAATAGGACCACCAAATCAGCATGTTAGTCAATGTGAAGCCACAAAATAATTAGAACATGATCAAGAACACCTTTAACACGATAAGAAACCATTTCCATAAGCTGGACCAAAATCACTTAACCAAACCATCAAGTATCACAAATCGGTAAAGCTAACTGGTACCAAGAAATATCAACCAAGAACATAAGCGATAGCTTCCGGAGCACCAAATAATGAACCAATAGAATATGGCAAGCATATAGCCAACCTGAATAACCATCCAAAACCGAATCCAAGGATCTGATCATACCGGATCAGAATCATAGCCAAAACCAGGACAAACACCAAGTCTAACTGGGATAGGTCCAATTAGAATAGAAAAACCATATCCAATTGGGATACAGTGTTGACATCAATGACAACACTTAACCAAATCCAGCATATTGCCAACAATCTCCCTCTTTTGCATTGATGGCACCACTGAATGTGAAAACCATCCAAGTGCCAAGGAATGCCAACAATCTCCCAAAGATTAATCTGAAATATAACTCCCCCTTAGATTAACTGATTTTCACATAAAAACCATCTCCCCTTTTGACATCAATGACAAAGGACGGGTACCACCAAATAAAAATACTGAACTGAACAACTGACTACTTCCCCTGAGAAGCAACATCATCTCATCAACCCGGATCAAAAAATATGTCTGATAAGCTTACCAAATTGATGCATCTCTGCACCTCTAAGTCTCTTCCGGAGGGGTGGTGGCCCCTAGCTGATCTCTGAGATATTCAAAAGTATCTCTAGGAAATGGTTTTGTTAGAATATCTACAATTTGTTCCTTACTAGGCACATAAACTAATATGACTTCCTTTGCTTCAACTTTTTTTTTCAAGAAATTATATCTTATAGAAATGTGTTTTGATTTGGAATTAAATACCAGATTCTTTGACATATCAATAGCAACAGTATTATCACAGTGAATAACAATAGGCTCATCATAACTTACCCTTATATCCTTCAACATTTGTTTCATCCATAAAATCTGAGTACAATTAGTTGCAATAGCTACATATTCAGCTTTAGTAGTAGATAATGAAGTGCATGATTATTTCTTGCTAAGCCATGAAACCAATTTCTTCCCAAGAAAGAATGCACCACTTGTAGTGCTATTCCGGTCATCCACATCTCCTGCCCAATGAAAGTCTGTATAGGCACATAGTCTAAAATCATCATCCTTTGGATACCATAATCCATAATCTATTGTACCTGTAATACCTTAAAAATGGTCATCTAAACCATGAGCCCCTAATCTCGACAACATCACCGAGGTCCTAACCAAACGCAATTAAATAAATCTTGAGCACAAAATTAATTCTTTAATCATCAAATGTCACATGGCAAATTAATCAACGAATATTAATTAAATATTTATTTAATTAATCGATCATTCCAAGTAAATCATTTTTAAAACAATTATCATATTTATCTTTATTAAATATCCTAGCATATTTAATGAAATAAATCAATTTGCCATCAAATAAATCAAAAAAGGAATTAATTGACAAAAAAAAGAATTAAAATTTGAGAAAAGAAATCAATTGGAGATAATCTTGAAAAACAAATTAAAAATTGATAAATAATCTCAAATAAAGCAATTAAAACAATTAAATATTAAAATTGAATGAAATAGAGAATAAATCAGTTTTTTCCTAATTTTATCTTAATTTTAGTTCAATTTCCTTTAACATCCAATCACATCAATTCACCTAGATTGTGCTTCCTCTTGGAAAATCTTGACCGCTCATCATCATATGATCTCAGCCTTTGGTTTCTTTCTGAATTTTCTATAAATTCAGGCTCTCATCTCTCATTCAAATACCCTGGAGAATATATTGTTATTATGTTGTTTTTGCTCTAGGTTCATTAAGAATTTGCATTGAGATATTGCATATTAGTTATTTCATATTGCTTAAATCATTTAGCTTAAATATTCATATATTGCTTAAATCATGTTAGATTAATCTTGCATCCATTTATCTCATATTCATGTTCATATAGAATTAAAAATCCTTCGTTTAGGTGTTGTCTAGTCACTGGATAGCTTAGCAATCTGAGAGAAATCTAAATTCGCATCTACTAGAAGGCAATGGGTCGCTTTGTAATGGTTTATTATTTATTGATTTACTAACCATGCATCTAATGACTTAATTGAAGTGTTGTGTATTTCAAATACAGATACAGTTCCACTTTTCACACACATTTTTTGCGCCCATCGTGGGGTAGAAGATTACTTTTTCGGCTTCAAAATCATTTTTTTAATCTTGCAGGTTTTGTTCGTACAATCTCTGCAAAATATCGTACGAGTGGTATTACTACATCGTATGCCATTTTATTGAAGCCTTTTATTTGTCATACGAATCAGAAAATGGTGTCGTACGACATACTATTCTGATTATCTGATTTTATCTTCTTTTGTCCTATGCTTAGTTCTAACTCGTACAATAAAAGCCTTTTGTCATTTCATTCTATGATAATTTTCATACGATGTTGTATTCTGTTGGGTTAAAACAAGCTTCACTTTTCAGGTTTTCTGTCAAATTTTGATTATGCTAACGCTAACCCTGAATCATCTTTTGTCTGCCTGATATTTTCACAACTTAACTAGTTTCTTGCAGGACGCTTGTCAAAGAATTTATCAATCAAATATACACTTGTCAAAGAATAAAAACAACATGACTACTGATACGTTGTTTTTGCAGGTTGCCTAAAGAGAATCAACTAAACATCGTGTATTCTTTAAATTCATTTTTTAGGCACCTAACTTGCTATCTGGTTAAAGAACAAATCTGTATTTCATGTTTTAAGTAAATTTTGAGAGGTAGGAGAGTATGCTCTTGTCTTTTTAGAAAATCAGAAATCCAGACCCTTGAGGCATTTTCTTTGTTTGAGATTTGTACATCTTTAGTAGGCCTGCCCTCCTGAGGAGTTTAAAAACTCTTAAAGCCGTTATAGCCGGTGTGAGGGGAACGACCTAAGTGGGAATGACTAAACGCCAAGTACTCCAACCCACTATAAAATAAATGTGATTTGATGAAAATCAAGTCAACGGTAGTGCTCGGGAATAGCTCTCCTCAGTACCTTTGGGTATATTGAACCTTGGTTTTCAAGGCTGGGAGACCTCTTAATTGAGTTTATAGTTCGACGCGTCGAATGGACCCATTACTAGATCCAATTAAAATTAGAAGCTACCCGAATCACCTTCGAAAGGTTGATAATCTTTGTGCAAGAGAGATAGTAACTCTCCCAAGACACTTGCCATATCGTGCCCCCATTAGTGTTTGGAGTCAGCTAATACGACGTTGAGAATCCATTGCGTGAAACTCAGTGGTCGTATTCGGATTAGCTATTGGGTGTGTACCTAAGTCAACAAGCAAAGGTTTTCTTCTCTAAGCCAACTTTCATAGTGTTTGCATGTTGTGATTGGAGTTACTATTCATACTGCATATTTTCTGTGTTTTCATCCCTCAAACTAAAATTGGAATACCAAAATTGGAGAAAACAAGAAACAATTCAGTGATCAAAAACTCTGTCCATGTCAGAACTAGTCTATCCTGGTCAAAAATCAATCCATCTCAGAATTGGTCATACTCAGTGTAGACACCCAAAATTGTCCAGTCTAATTAAATAAATACTTTATTTATTTAATTATCTAAGCTTAATTCTTCTATTAATTAAATAAATCTTTATTTATTTAATTAATTCATTTATCCTCTTCTAGCCTTATTTCTCATTTAAATAAATATATTTATTTATTTAAATTATCCTTTTCCTAAATTAAATAAATATCTTATTTATTTAATTGATTTCACTTCTTCTATTAATTAAATAAATCTTTATTTATTTGATTAATTCATTAATCTTTTCTACCCATGACACATGTCATTCATCTCTTAATTCATACACTACCTACCCCTTTCATTATTCTCTTATTTTCTCTACCTACCCTCTAATCATAGCCGACCTCCTTTTACACCTCTCAATCTTATCCCTCCATTTCATATAGTGTCTTCTATATAAGGAGATGCTTCCTTCATTATCAAACCCTAACTCACTATGCATTCAACCCCCTGTTGACTACTTGACTACACCACGCTTTTGAACATAGGCGATCCTACTTGCAACCACATTTCGTTCTTTGTTGAGCTCTTGTGCACATAAAATCTGAGAGCAAATATATCAAGCAAGATCAATGGAGATAGGAAGAATGGAGATTCAAACCCTATTGGACATGTGATGGTATAATCTTTGTGATTTCATTTGATTTGCACTGTCTTAGGTAATCTTCATATGTTATGGTGGATCTTTGTTGTTGTTAGGCTAGGGTTTTGTGGTTGAATTCATTTAGCCTTTCAATATCGTTATTATTGTTATCCGTTTTCATAATAAATATTTTGGCACGTCCCGTGGGACATGTATTTTTGTTAGATCTGTGTTTTTTGTAGATTTTTCTAACCCTATATTGTTGTTTTGTAAAACAATTTGGAGAATAATCTTGTGCAGCTAGGGTTTTGGACACAAAATCAAGATCTTGGAGAGATTTGATCATATCTCACAAACGGCTTTGAAAGTTTGCACCAAATGTTTTTGTAGGTTGAAGAAAGTATCAGGAGCTCTCAATCCAAAATTCAGAATTTTTGGAGCACATTTTTATTTTCTATGAATTTTTTATGATTTTTCATAAAAAATTAGTTTTGAGAGCAAATGAGAGAATTTTTTGGATTTTCTTACATTTTTGGAAATCTCTCATAATTATACATAGGATTTGTTCTTTGTGATTTTAATTTTGATGCAAAATATTTCCCTAAAAATCGGATCTTTAAAAATTAGGGTTTTTCCTTATTTTGATCAGATCTCACAAACGGCTTTGAACTTTGGCATAAAATTTTTTGTGCAGGTCAGGAGAAGTATCAAAAGGATTCAATAAAAATTTCAGAGTTTTTGGATCACTTGTTCAATTTATACGATTTTTTTATGATTTTTCATAAAAAAATAATTTTGAGAGAAAATTAGCGAATTTTTTGGATTTTCTTACATTTTTGGAAATATTTCAGAATTATACACAGGATCTGTGCTTTGTGATTTTAAATTTGATGCAAAATCATTCTTCAAAAATCAGATCTTTGAAAATTAGGGTTTTGCATTATATTACTCATATCTCATAAACTGCTTGGATTTGTTGCAGAAATTTTTTATGAAGGTTTGGAAGAATATCAGGGTTCTCCAATAAAAATTTCATATTTTTTGGATTGATTTTGCATTTTATATGAATTTTTTATGATTTTTCATAAAAAAATTAATTTTTGGAGCAAATTAGCAATTTTTTTGGATTTTCTTACATTTCTGGAAATCTCTTGAAATTTTACAGGTGGTCTTTTTTTATGATGAATCAGATCTTTGAATTGGTCAACAAAATGCATTGTTGAAAGCCCCTATTTCACAAAGTCTTTTGGATCTAAAATTTACCTAACTTGTGTGCTTGCAGGAAGGGGTGATCATTTGAAACAATCCAAACTGCTAACAAATCTTTGTTGCAGGACCTTGGCAAGGGTTTTTGATCTTTATTGTGTGCCTTGTTTTCATAGACTAGCAAACACTTCAATTGGTGCATTAAAATTGCATCATTGTCTTTTATGTCTTGAGCAATAGGCTCTTTTTGTTTAATCTTTAGAGGGCCTGTCTTCCCATGTGGTCATTAGGACTACTAGTGAGAAGAGAATGACCCAAGTGGTAGTGAGGAAAACCCACCTCTTCCGAACCACTATAAACAACTGTATTCATGGTGAAAACTATGGATAATGTGAGCTGATTAGTTCATACCGACACAATGACTCCCCATAAACTCGTTTGATCAAATTTATTTGATCAGTTGTAGGGCGTAACCCCTACCGGCTGAGAGTCTTCTGTATTTACAGAGCTGAAAATGCCGCATGTATGGCCACACGAGCGGATGCCCTTACTAGCACCTTTTTGTTTTAGAAGCCAAAATCCTTCTAGTTGTTGAGGCAGGAGGTCGGACCTCTGGTAGTGGCCCACACACATACGGTTCTTAGAAGAGATACAAAGTTCACCACGGGGAGTTTTCGTGGGGACTGATGCTTGGCTGACTCGAGAAGTGAGTGCCGAGGGTGGAGCTAGTGAGGTCAAACATCTAAGTATCCGCTCTGAATAGCGTAGCCTCGGGGGTAAAACCTCATGTGGGATCAACAACTATTGTCTTGGCCAGCCATAAGAATTGTGCTTGACTTATTTTAAACATTCAAAACATTCAAGACCAAATAGCAAAACATTATGTCTTTTGTGTCTTCAAGTGTATGCAAAATATTTTTACATCAAACAACACACTTTTCTTGGAGTCATTTTGAGTCTAAACACTTGCAAACATTGAGTCCTCATCAACATTGTGTCCTCTTGTCACAAAAAACAGTCAAACATTCAGATTTGGTCACAACCAACAACTTCACAAATTGGAAAATTTTTATAGTCCAACAAACAAGAGCAATCAGTTTCAGAATTCTTGAGCTTCCTAGGTTGTTTCTCCAGGTTTTCATCTAGCATTCAACTTGTCTTTGGGTCTCACAAAGTCCATCATTGCTTTACATCTTGCATTAAATTTACATTTGTCTAGACTTGAGTCAAAAGGTCACTTGCTTGTCCTCATCATACTTTGTCAACACACTACATACAACAACATTTTGCTAATTGGTCTCTCATCAAGGTCTATCACCTTTGGGTCTCATTTGGTCTTACTTAGAGTCAAGGTCAACTTACCTCATCAAGAGAAACTATCCTCTCTTTGGAAGTCACACCTACTCTACTACATACATACTTGGTCTTACACTTTGGACATTGCAAGTACACTTCAGATTCATTTACATTCCATTCAACTCTTGGTCTTCCATACTCTTTTCCATTTTCATCTAGTCTCACACATCTTGGTCAATACCTAGTTCATGGTTGAAACACGTCTTCAAAAATCTAGGAGAGAAACTAAAGAGGCTCAAGAGTTCGCAAACATGAGTTCTTATGAGTATGACAATGATATCTTTTTCAATTCTGATCATACTACATTACCTGACATGGATGCCTATAGAAACATTCCAAATGTTGAGAACATGGACACTACAAACAACAATGATACACACAATGATGATATGGACAACTTTTTAGTACATTCAGCAGATGTGGAAGAATCCATTATGGATCCCCGTTTCAATCGATTGGTTGAGGAAATAATGAGGAGGGATAGACAATACTTCTTACAAATGATGGCACAAAGTGGAGCCAAGATACCTCATGATTTTGACATGTCTCAAATAATGGAAAATCAGCCTTTGCAACAGCCTCACTCCAACATGGATCAAAGGAGGCCTAATAGTGGAGGCAATAGAAGACCACATCTTGCGCCTGAATCACCATCATCTTTGTTTCAAAAACTAGAGGTCCCTCATACACATGGTCAAGCATATGATACTCACCTTCGTAGACCATTATGGAAGTCTTATGCAAAGAAATATGCTCAATCACATATCAATGCTAAGGATCAACCACCAAAGCAATTGGATATTCAAAGGCATGCTCAAAATTTGGACACAAGGAAACCCCGTGTCAAATTTGGGGGCAACACATTAGAACATGACATGCCTGTAGAGTATGGTATACATGGACAAAATAGATATTTCATTCCTCAACATGAATCTATACCAAGTGGTCCATATATGCAGCATCACTATAGACCTCCTCCATATGAACACGTGTATGATCAATATCATCCATATATGCAACATGCTTCTCCTCCAATTGGTGCCTCAAGCATGGGGTATGGTCCAAGAAGTCAATCTCCACCTAAGAACAATTTGGAGCAACAAATCAGGGACTTACAAAAGAAAATGGAGGACATAAATACACCGAAGCCAGACATATGTCCTTATCCATTTGACAAGAGCATTCCAATGCCTCCTTTTCCTACACACTTTGTGATGCCTAAATTTGATAAGTATAGAGGAAAAGGGGATCCTAAGGCACACATAAGACAATTTTTCACAGCTTGCATTGAGATTGCAGTAGAAGAGACATATTTGATGAGATTATTCCCACAGAGCCTAGGTGATCAAGGTATGGAATGGTTCTCCCAACTTCCACCTAGAATTAAGTCATGGGGTGACTTAGCAGAGGCATTTATTTAACATTTCTCCTACAATATAGAGACAAACATATCAGTCACTACTTTGTGCAACACCAAGCAAAAAGATGGAGAGTCTTTTTCATCATTTTTACAAAGATGGAGGAATCTGGCTAGCAGATGCTCTTGTGAAATTCCACAAAAACAAATGGTAGAGATGTTCACGCAAAATGTTAACAAAGAGATTGGTTATGACTTAAGGAAAGCTTGTTTGTCCACCTTCAAGGACGTCATTGAAAAAGGCTTAGCAACAGGGAAGGTCCTAATTGAACAAGGAGTCATTAAGATATTCAAGGAAAACAAAGATGATTTTAAAGGAAAAGACAAGCCAAGATTTTGGAATAAAAACAAGAACACAGTCAATGATGGTGTTGTTGATGCCAATACAGTGCGACCCAAATTCATTTTTTTTGGATCAAATCAGGTGAATACTCAAACAACTTCCAGATCACGAAGGAAGTACACCCCATTGGGAGAACCACTTGAGTCAATTTTCAAGAAGCTAGTGGCAAATAAAGTAATCACAGTTCCAGATTTTCCTCCATATGAGCCAAAGGTTAAACCAAATTGGTGGAATGATGATGAATATTGTGAATTTCATAAGAGCAAGGGACATAAAACAGGAAATTGTCATTGACTGAGGAACATCATACAAGATCTCATTGATAGAGGTGACATTGAGATTGAAGGGCATTCCTCCAATCAAGAACATGAGATGTTTAAGGAACCATTCCCAAAGCATGACAAAGGAAAATCTAAAGCCACGGATGAGCAGACCAACTATACCAGAGCATCCTATAACTATGATTCAACTATCAATCACATTTCAATGGATAATTATGTCTCTACCATTATCATCAAGGACAAAACGCCTGAGAATTCTACCCAAAGACCCAAGACTGTCCTAAAAGGCATTGGATCTTCTTCCGAACCTACCTCTGAATGTAATGTTACAACTCGTCGAGGTAAATTCACCTTGCAAGGTGCTTCAGCTAAAAACACTTCTTCCTCATCAACCAAACCTGAGTATGACCTTGTAGAACAGTTAGGGAAGACACCCACGCTCATCTCCATTCTTGAGCTCTTGTGCATATCCCCCTTACATAAAGCCATTCTTGATAAAATCTTGAGAGACACTGCTATCCCCACTGATCTGAACGTGGACCAGTTTCAAGCCATGGTGGGATACCTTTCCATTCCACACTCCCTTACATTCACAGAAGCCGATGACGCCTTCGTAAGTCAGCCACATAATGCACCATTACACATTGAAGCCTTCATACACAAACATAGAATCAAACGAGTCCTGATAGATGGAGGAGCAGGTCTAAACATTTGTACATTGAGCACTATTAAACAATTGGGATATTCCGACAAAGCTGTGAATTCTACAAAAAAAATTACTATCAAAGCATATGATGATGAAGAGCGTTCATCCAAGGGCACAATCACCTTACCTCTCAGAGTTGGGCCAGTTACAAAGGATGTGGTTTGTCAAGTCCTAGACCTAGATCTCACATACAACATATTGCTAGGACATCCATGGATTCATGAGATGAGCACAGTCCCATCTACATATCATCGATGTATCAAGTTTCCACACAATGGAGTTGAAGTGACTGTCAAAGCTGACCCAAATTCATTCATATATTGCAACAATCTACGACCTAGATCAGAAATAACAATACCAGTAAATCGAGAGGCTATTCCATCTTCAGCATATGTGGATCCAGAATCATTAAAAGCTTCTACATCAAAGCAAACAGAGCTAAAAGAAAAGTTCAAGATTAAAGACATGGGATGTGGTGAGTATATCTTTCATGTTGATCAATTCCCACTATCTCCTAAGACATTCAGTCAACAGGAACAATCTACAAATAATTTGCAATGTCAAGGAATTGGATACGAAGCACCTAGTGTTGTGGCTACTAAGTCTGAATGCAAATCTCCTCTAGTGGTGCAAGCAGCTCTTGATATCAATAGTCCTAAGAGTGGTTCCTGCAAAGAATCTATTGAGAGTATCGCCAGCCCTTTTGAGAAATCACACAACCTTAACATTTCATCCACTCATTCCATTTCCACTCCGCTCCTAGACTTGGATCAACAAGAATTACAAAAGCCCTTACTCATTGTGGATCAAAAATCAAGCTTTGAAAAGAAAAATATAAAAGTAAAAAATAAAGAGAATTCCTTTAGTCCAAATCAAAATCAAAAGCTATTGGACTTTGCAAAAATCAAGTTCAAGGATAAAAATCCTATGAAAGAAAAAGAACAATAGTTGATCTCCCCTAATATCAAAATAACTGGGGGCAAAAGTTCTACAATTCTAAGTCAAAAAGAATACTTGTTGATCCTAAGTCTCCATCATGCTATCCTACTTTCACTTCTTTCCACAATCATAAGCCTTCATCACTCATCCACTTGTTCTGCACATCCATCCCCTTTTGGTGATACATCATGGACCTTTAATGTAACTTCCTCAAAGGACTTTGTTATTAGGGATGCCCAAACTTCTTCAGGTGACATGCATACGGGCTTGTGTAGTCCACACACTAGTAATTCTATCTCAGTTCCCTTATCAAGGAAGACAGTCACTCGAGCTACACATCATTCAGTCAAGGAATGATGCAACTACAATCACAAAGTCAAGCCTTGCACATTTGACGTAGGGGACTTAGTTCTTAGAGAAAATCCCAAAAATCAGCAAGACAGAGAGAAGAAGGGCAAGTTTGAACCAAATTGGCTTGGTCCTTACATCATTACAACAACATATGGATCTGGGGCATATCAACTCTCAACTACAGAAGGTGAACCTTTGGAGGATCCTATCAATAGCATGCACCTTCCCAGGTTTTACACATAGCTCTTCAGAGTATCCTAATTCAAAAAATACAAAAAAAAAATCATAAAAAAATAAAAATCGTTACTGGGTGAAAACTTGGCAAACAGGCACCTTGTGACAACAACAACAACAAAAAAAAAACATTGAAAAATTGAAAAAAGTAAAGAGAAATAATTTCGTCCAATGATGAAAACCACTTCGGTGGCGCCCTGGGCAAGTACCATGGTGAAAATTGGGTCACTGGCACCATGCGTAGAGACATTGCTCCTCCCTCCTTTAGGATTCCATTTCATCCTTCACTTTGCACACACTCACAACCTATTCGTTCATAATAAACTTACCCATTCCCATCATGGCTTGTTATTGATCTACCCAAGATTGGTTAGCCATTCATAATAAACCTCCCTTTTCACCTCCCTTTCCATCCATAATAAATCAGATCCTATCTGTGGCTAAGGAAAATCCTACGTCTAGTGATGGGTGTGGAACTAAGAACATCCCATGTTTCGAGGAGTACAGTTTCTTCCAGCTTCCTTCAGTCTATCCGCGCACAATCCGCAATAAAGCAACATTTGCATCACAGATCCACAATAAAGTTTCATCTTCTTCACAATAAAGTATCAGTTTCATGGATTCAGTCAGTTTCAGATGAGACACATCAACAACAATGGGCTTCAACAAATCAAATCTTTCAACAGACTCAAACAACATATGGTTCATTGATGTCTATCCTTTCTGTGAAAGTAAACATTGTGACCACAATCAAATAAGACTTATACAAGTGACAAGAGACACTAAATTTGAGGACTACAGTGGATGTTGGTGTCGAGTCTTGGTTTTCTTTTGATTTTATCTTTTGGTGACATGTCTTTTAGCTTTTCCAGGATGTCTCTGACTAGAGATTCTATCTCCAGGATGTCTTTGACTAGAAAGGCGAGGATGGGGTATCGTCACCTATTTGTATTTGCTGTCTGTGGATTGTCTTTTAGTAATGCTATGACTTGTCCAAGGATATGAGGACACTGTGAGTCTAGTATGAACTGGGGCATTCTTTGTTTGTGACTGTCTTATCTCCATGCAAATGGGTACAATGACTTTCTGGGTCGAACATATGCCTTGATTGTCATAACCTATTTTGCCATAATAAAGCTCAATGATGATAAAGCACAAGAAGCTCTTTCACTTTCATATCTTCTATCTTTCATCCCCCTTCTTGATTGACTTCCATCGTCCTTCTCGAGTCCGCGTAGCCTGCTATCACATGACTAAGTATAATGACACACCAAAAACATTTGCATTTCATGTAGTTGCACCTGCATTACCACATATAAGCATTTCATACATACATATAGATATCACAACTGCATCACATCCTGCACACAACACCTGTTAGCACAATTTACATTTGCATTATCATATTCATCTGCATTACATACATTCACATTTGCATCATGCATATACATATAAAACATAAAAGAATAAAAAAAATATATTGCATTGCATCATATACATATTTGCATCCATATCATAAGCATCACATAGAAACATACATCACATAGGTACGCATGCATATAGCTGCCGCAAAGATGAATCATCTCATATATATAATCATAAGTGTCATGATAAAATGATGTCAAAATCATATGGCTACAATCACCCAAAGGTGTCTACATCATCATACAAAATAGTACAAAATTGATACATAGGGAGCCCTCTACGGCTACGATGAACTCCCTCCCTCGGAGCCGGCTAGCCTCAATGGAGTCTGAGCCCTGGAAGGACCCGCCCCATGATCATCTCTCCTGTCCCCTCTATCTCCTGAGCCTAGTTGTCTCATCCTCCTCCTCTCCTGCTCCTCCCCCATCCCATAGCCAACCCTTGTGTCTCCCTCTCCAGTCCCGGATCCTGGAACACTCGTCTCAGGGCCTCCCTGTCTCCATCTCGATCATAGGGTATCAGCTCCCCATCGATCGATATCCTCAAAATCTTGTACACATCCTCTAAGGTGACTGTCATCTCACCCATTGACAAATGGAAACTACAAGTCTTTGAGTGCCATCTCTCAGCCAGCGCAGTCAACAATCCCATGTTCGCTCGAAACTCAGGCACATACAAAATATGTCACAGGCCCATAACCTAAACCGCTGCTCTCTCGTCAATTGTTAGCTCTGCTCGCAGACTCTGAGTCAATGGGAATCTTTCCCGTGACTCCAGCATAGGCAAATACTCCTTCAGTCACACAAATCAATCATCTCAGTCCTAGTGAAACTCACTATTCATCACAAAGTGTTGCTTCTATCCTAGTGGTACTCCCTGTTCATCACAAAGTACTACGTGTTTGACACTCCCTGTTCATCACAAAGTGCTGCTCACATTTGCACTCACTATTCATCACAAAGTGCTGCTCTTTTTTTTAGTACTCACTGTTCATCACAAAGTGCTGCTCATATTTTAGTACTCCCTATTCATCACAAAGTACTATATCTTGGTACTCACTGTTCATCACAAAGTGCCTTGATCTATCCTATCCTAGGGCCTCTACTTGAGTGAATCCTCTTGAGAAGTTTCCTAATTGGCAACGTATGTTCTACCACATAATTGTCAATCCTAGCCCTATTTGTTATCCTAGTTTTCCCTAGAGGACCTGCTTGAGTGTATCCTCTCAGCAGCTTATCCAATCGACAGCGTATGTTCGTCACAGAACTACCGATTTGACCTAGAAGACACAAATTCACATTTTTGGACACAAACGCGCTTTCCTGACATAAACGCGTATTTATTACATTACCTAGCATGCATTAATGACAAAAATAAATGCATCAAAGTACAAGGAGGTTTTGTGGTACTTACTGGCTCTCCTGCCTCTGCTGGCCTCTAAAATCAGTGAACGCGATCGAATCTATGCACCAATGCCATCGCTGCTGACTGCTGCTGCTCTATCTCGCTCTGCACTCTGATCTCTTGGATGTGTGGATGACAATGAGGATGTTTTCCCCTCATGGTCTATCTTATAGACTACCCTAGCCCTAGTCTCCTGTGTCAGTCTTCGTTATCCCATGACTTTTTCACTTTATCTGGTCAGTCCATTCTATCTCGTCTTTATTATCGAGAGACTGTCTGCGATCTTTTTAGATATTTTTTCATCCAATCTCTCAAGGGGGCATATCATTCCCATCTTGGGGCAACTTTGTATCAGTTCATCTTATCTTCTTTGAAACAACGCGACAAGCTACATTGTCTCAAAGAGGGGCAAAATGTAGACACCCAAAATTGTCCAGTCTAATTAAATAAATATTTTATTTATTTAATTATCTAAGCTTAATTCTTCTATTAATTAAATAAATCTTTATTTATTTAATTAATTCATTTATCCTCTTCTAGCCTTATTTCTCATTTAAATAAATACATTTATTTATTTAAATTATCCTTTTCCTAAATTAAATAAATATCTTATTTATTTAATTGATTTCACTCCTTCTATTAATTAAATAAATATTTATTTATTTAATTAATTCATTAACCTTTTCTACCCATGACACATGTCATTCATCTCTTAATTCATACACTACCTACCCCTTTCATTATTTTCTTATTTTCTCTACCTACCCTCTAATCATAGCCGACCTCCTTTTACACCTCTCAATCTTATCCCTCCATTTCATATAGTGTCTTCTATATAAGGAGATGCTTCCTTCATTATCAAACCCTAACTCACTATGCATTCAACCCCCCGTTGACTACTTGACTACACCACACTTTTGAACATAGGCGATCCTACTTGCAACCACATTCCGTTCTTTGTTGAGCTCTTGTGCACATAAAATTTGAGAGCAAATATATCAAGCAAGATCAATGGAGATAGGAAGAATGGAGATTCAAACCCTATTGGACATGTGATGGTATAATCTTTGTGATTTCATTTGATTTGCATTGTCTTAGGTAATCTTCATATGTTATGGTGGATCTTTGTTGTTGTTAGGCTAGGGTTTTGTGGTTGAATTCATTTAGCCTTTCAATATTATCATTGTTGTATCCATTTTCACCATAAACACTCAGTTGTCATGCTCAACTATTAAAAAACTCAGAATTTTTGTTTCTGTCCTATTAACAGTCGTACGAATCTGATCATTCATCGTCCTACACCATATCCAGTGTCGTATGAGTCTTATTATTTGTCATTTGAGCTCAATCCTCTGTCATACAAAACCCATAAGTTTGTCGTCTGAAGATAGATCTTGTGTCCTATGATACGTAATTGCACTTAATCTTTTGTCGTCCTAGACATACCCATCTGTCGTACGGTACTAGGCAGCAACTCGTACGAAACAAAACTATTTTCGTCTTGGAACTATTAAATTATCGTCTGGCTCAGTAAATCTTGTCCTATGAATCTCTGATTTTTTCAGTACAGAATAGTCAAACATGCCCAGATCAGTCTACAACAAGCATAAAACTGGTCATCATCCCCCTGAGTGTAAACAACCTTGATAGTGTACCCTTGTCGTTGCATTGCACAATTTTGTCGATCATCTCTCAGCTAGTTCAAACAACATCTTATCAAAACCTAAGTTAACTTGGATAACATCTTACATAGGATAGATCATTCCTGAAACCATACCAGATCTTAGTAACTTCTCTCAATCACTACGTTAAATAAATAACTAGCTACAATTTGATCTTGACTTCTGCAACACATCTAGCTCTCGGTCCTGTCGGTTGCAAATGCCTGTTCAAACCAAAAGTTCTTGCAGCAAAATAGACAAAGAAAAAGAAATACCCTTTTCATCAAACGACAATCCATTCTTTGTAGAAAACCTCTTTCCAAATAAACCATCCTCGTCACAAATACCAGTTTATGATCTACCAATCTTTGGTCGACCCCTATCTTCCACCATGTCTGGACAAAGGCAAGAAAGACAAGCTAGTAAACGAGACACTCATGATAACTTCAGCAATCATGCCACTGACAATGAGTCCTCATCAACTGAATTTGAAATCCTCGAACCTCCCGAGGTCGAAATACATAGATGTCAAAATGATAAAGAGTTCCGAAAAATGATGAAGGTCATCATGACTAGAGAAAAAGAAGACTATTTCCTAGAATTAGCAAAGCAAGCCACCAAACTTCCTACTGGTTATAATGTGGAGGCCCTCGTCACTAAAGAGGAAGAGACACCATTGGGAATGGTAAACAAACAAATGAAAGTGTTACGAACTGAGGTCACAGAACTGAAAAACAAAGACAAATCACCAAAACAATACTCTCTGGACACAATATGCCCATTCCCATTTGACAAAAACCTTTACATGCCTCCATTTCTCTCAAAAGTAGAGATGCCTAAGTTTGACAAATATGACAGGAATACAGACCCTCAAGATCATATCAGAGAATTTTATGCTTTATGTATGGAGTTCATGCATGACCAAACATATCTCATGCGCCTTTTCCCGAGAAGTTTAGGGGGGAAAGCTATGGAATGGTTCTCAAGTCTACCTATGGGAATAATTTTTTTTGAAGAATTAATCCAATTATTTCTATAGAAATACTCCTATAACATTCATCACCTAGTCACTATGATAGAGCTTTGCAATACCAAACAAAAGACAGGAGAACCCTTTCTCAATTTTATCCAATGATGGAGAAATATGTTCTCTAGATATTCACAGACTATTCCAGATCTTGGGAAGATGGATATCTTTGTCAACAACTTAATCCCTAAATTAAAATACAGTGTCCAGATGCAAGTACATCCTTCATTCAACAAAATGGTAGATAATGCCCTCTGAATGGAAGATGTGCTTATAAAAAAGGGAGATATATCACTTTGGAAAGAAACATCGCAAGGTTCTAGTTCTAAAGAAAAGAGCAAATATTAGAAATACGACAAAGATAACAACATAAACATTGCTAATGATGGAGTGGTAGATACTGTCCAAGCAAAAACAAAATCCACAATATTTAACTTGGCTAGTGGTATGCAAGCACTCAAGGCAGTTGAAACTGCAGTAGAAAATCCTTTGAAGAAAGTAAGAGAATGGTTTAAAGAAAAGCCTTGGCTTTCAAAACCTAAGCGTGATTTTACTCCTCTAGATGAATCATATGAATCAACTTTTAAAACTTTATTGGCAAATAACCTGATAACATTGCCAAACAATTCTAGACCATATGACCTAGAAATTAAACCCAAATGGTGGAGAGAAAACGAATACTATGACTACCATCAAAACAAGGGACATAACATAAACAACTACATGAAACTCTGACATGAAATCCAAGATCTCATTGATGTTGGCAAGATCGTTGTTGGAAACCACGTGACTAATGTTGATCATAAGGCCTTTAAAGATCCCTTACTGACTTATGAACAAGGAGATTCCTCAAAAGCCAAGGGAGGAGCTAGAGTCAATTATACCTACACTAACAATGATAACGTGATCAACATGATTGAATCTTCCCAATCTGAACATTGCAATGTGATCATAATCCAGGATAAACAAAATCAAGCACAAATTGCTAATGTTGCGACTCGCGCTCAAAAGAAGGTTACTCTCCAAGGAGCTAGTTCCTCAACTTTCGATCAAACAACATCAAATCTACCAAATAAACAAACAGACCATCTATAATCGACCGACATATTGGGAGGTACTCCCACGCCCATATCTGTAAGATCAAGACACCTACAGCCATGCTCTTCCCCTCTTTGTACACAATCTCATGCATCTCGCGATACATGTGTGCTAATATACATGAACCCCAACCTAGTCTCTGAGGGGTTTCCATCAATCTCTCCAGCATCCTGCCCCATCCACACTGGAATCCCTACTGTCCCCTATCTGGCATCAGAAAGCAGGTGATAAAACCTGCTAGAACACAAGCAAGAGGAAATTCCTCACTATACCTACTCATCATATTATCCCAACTGATAGAACGTGTCAAGATATCTAGATCCCTGAATACACATCCGATAGCCTGTAATCCAGGAAGATGTGTTGCATCATAATCTACCATACCCCCAACAAAAGGGATACGGAGAATCCTATAAACATCCTTGGGAGTGATGGTCATCTCCCCAACTGGAAAATGAAAGGTATTGTGCTATGAATGAAAACGCTCAACTAATGCTATGAGCATACCGTGATTCACATGGATATCGGGTAATCTAAGAAGGTGTGTCAAACTGCACACATCAATATGTGCCTGCTCAACCTTTGAAAGTTGTCGAACTAAGGTCATCGTAGGTGGATAAACACACCTAAAGAGAACATGAGGCAATCAAACCTGCAAAAAAACAACAACGAAGCATCAGAAAACATCCTAAATAAGCTTACAAGAGAAGCAAAACATCCTGCAAATCCAACTATGTCAATTGCAAAATCAAAATTTCAAGTTTAGACCTTCAAAAATGCTCATTGTTTTTCAAACGACAAAACACAGAAGGGTAGCGACTTGTATGAGTCATGATTAGGCCCTGTACGACAAAAGACTCCCATACGACAAACTATTAGACCCCAGACGACAAAATGGTCTCTTATGAATGTTGTTGTACGATAGAAGGGTGGGGTTCGAACGACAAAACTAATGACCCTAAACGACAAAAAAAAAATTAACAGTTTGTTGTACGAGACAGGATCCTGTCTCGCACGACAAAACGTAAAAACCAGACTTCAACATGCCAAAAACTTGAAAAATCAACAAAAAAATTCAAAATTGAAATGATTAACAGGCTTAAGATTGATCACTTACCATTGGCTCGTAGTTTCGAGGTCGATTATGTCGTCTTTGCCGCTCGAATAGATGCATATGAGTGGGAACCACCATTTTTCTTCACAGAAGGCTTTTTGAATTTTCAAACTTGGAGGGTTAAAATGAATTGAAAATGACACTTTTTACCCATATATAGCCAAAACCCTAATTTTTCAACTTGCTCCGATGGACATGAAAATTATACTCTTAGCTAATTTGCCCATCTTGATTCTATTTTCGGGATTGAAATTGAAATTTGAGATCATTCTGCTAGTCAATTTCATCAAATTTGGACCACTTAGCGCTTTTTCATTAAAAACTCACTCTTTCTCCAATTTGCACTCAATCTCTGGTAAATCAACGTTGAATCTCAATTTATTCTCCAAATCAACTTTGTGCTCACTTTTTTCATCACGCTTAATCTTCAAAAATTCCTCTGAATCCTTTGTGCTCAATTCATTATCATCGCTCCAAATTGCCTATCATCATGTACCCTCACTATCTTTCGATTTCGCTCCCGAGGGGGCATACTCGTGACCTTATAACCTCACATCTTCAATGTCGAGAAAATTTTCAAATCTTTGTTGCAAATCGAGCAGCTAAGCTTTTCAACTAAAGACAATCAAATAAGACCTCATCGCTAGGGGCATCTCAACTTCATCACTTTATATCAAGTTGAGATCTCTCGATCATCTGAATCGAATCAATCGCTAGGGGCATATCAGTTTCATCGCTTCATATCAAGCTGATATTTGTCTTCGTCTGAATCAATCTCTTAACGTTAATAAATTTCATCACTTTTCATCAAGCTGATTATTCGTTTAAACTCAATCAAGGGTTTAAAGAGTATCTTCAATCACACTCAATCTAAGCAGGTGTTCAGTTTCATCGCTTCAAATCAAGCTGGACAGTTTATCTTTGCTCATCGTATCTTGATCAATTAAGTTCAAGATTGATTTTATCTTCGCTCACCGTGTCTAGATCAATCAAGTTCTAGATCTGTAAGATCCACTTCCTGATTAATCAAGTTTGGTATCTTCGCTCTCTATCGTTCCTAGTTAAATCAAGATCAAGATCAGTATCACTTTAATCAACTCTGTTCAACTTCATCTCTTCAAATCAAGCTAATCACCTCGTTCTCCATCTGGTTCATGATCAATCAAGTTCAGAACTAGTATCTCCTAGACATCAAATTTTCTTTGAACCAACGCGCTGCTCGCACATTAATTCAAAGACGGGCAAATGTAATACCCTAAAAATGGTCATCTAAACCATGAGCCCCTAATATCGACAACATCACCAAGGTCCTAACCAAAGGCAATTAAATAAATCTTGAGCACACAATTAATTCTTTAATCATCAAATGTCACATGGCAAATTAATCAACCAATATTAATTAAATGTTTTTTTAATTAATTGATCATTCCAAGTAAATCATTTTTAAAACAATTATCCTATTTATCTTTGTTAAATATCCTAGCATATTTAATGAAATAAATCAATTTGCCATCAAATAAATCAAAAAAGGAATTAATTGACAAAAAAAAGAATTAAAATTTGAGAAAAGAAATCAATTGGAGATAATCTTTAAAAACAAATTACAAATTGATAAATAATCTCAAAGAAAGCAATTAAAACAATTAAATATTAAAATTGAATGAAATAGAGAATAAATTAGTTTTTTCCTGATTTTATCTTAATTTTAGTTCAATTTCCTTTAAAACTGAGAATAGCATCCAATCACATCAATTCACTTGGATTGTGCTTCCTCTTGGAAAATATTGACCGCTCATCATCATTTGATCTCAATGTTTGGTTTCTTTATGAATTTTCTATAAATTTAGGCTCTCATCTCTCATTCAAAGATCCTGGAGAATATATTGTTATTATGTTTTTTGCTCTAGGTTCATTAAGAATTTGCATTGAGATATTGCATATTAGTTATTTCATATTGCTTAAATATTCATATATTGCTTAAATCATGTTGGATTAATCTTGCATCCATTTAGCTCATATTCATGTTCATATAGATTTAAAAATCCTTCGTTTAGGTGTTGTCTAGTCACTGGATAGCTTGACAATCTGAGAGAAATCTAAACTCGCATCTACTAGAAGGCAATGGGTCGCTTTGTAATGGTTTATTATTTATTGATTATTGATTTAATAACCATGCATCTAATGACTTAATTGAAGTGTTGTGTATTTCAGATATAGATACAGTTCCACTTTTCACACACAGAGTACCTACCAAATATCTGAATATCTTTTTAACAACAATATCATGAGTTCCTCTAGGATTTGACTAAAATCTAGAAGCAATACAAACAACATTCATTATATCAGGTGTAGTGTGAGTTAAGTACAATAATCCACCAATCATTGATTTGTATCTACTTGCATTTACTCTAGGAGATTCATCATCCTTTGACAATTTGCAACCGGTTATCATAGGAGTACCGACAGGTTTAGAATTTTCAAGTCCAAATTTCTTAAGCAATTCCTTCACATACTTAGTTTGACAAATGAAAATACCTTTATCAGTCTAAGTAATCTATAAACCTAAGAAAAATTTCATCTCTCCAATCATAGACATTTCAAATTCATTCTTCATATCATCAGCAAATTTCATGCATAAACTTTCTTCTCCAAAAATGATATCACCCACAAAGGCTTCAATGATCAGTATGTCATCATGCTCAATCTTATAATATAAGTTACCATCAACATTACCTTTTCTAAAATCGATCTTAGAAAGATATTTATCTAATCTAGCATACCATGCTCTAGGGGCTTGTTTCAATCCATATAAAGCTTTCTTCAATCTGCGAACCATGTCTTTGTCTTCTGATAAAGAAAATCCAATAGGCTGCTCAATATAGACTTCTTCTTCAAGATATCCATTCAGAAATGCACATTTGACATCCATTTGATATACCTTGTAGTTCTTGTGTGCATCATAGGCAAGAAATAGTCTTACCACTTCAATTCTTGCAACCGGAGCATAAGTTTCATCGTAATCAACTCCTTCCTGTGAATAACCTTTGCAAACCAATCTAGCTTTATTTATCACAACTTGACCTTCCTCATTTAATTTATTCCTAAAAACCCATTTAGTTACAATAACATTCTTATCTTTAGGCCTATGAACCAATTCCCAAGTCTTATTCTTTTCTATCTGATCTAGTTCCTCTTCCATTGCTTTCATCTAATTCTCATCTTTACTTGCTTCAATAAAAGATTCCGGTTCGATTTGAGAAATTAAACATACCTCTTCAACAACTAGCCTTCTTCTTGTCATCACATCTTTCCTTTTATCTCCAATGATTTGATCTTCAGAATGATTCAACTTCACATACCTGGGGGGCTTAGGATTGTCTTGACTTTCTAATTCTTTCTGCTCTTCAACAGTCACTGTGGAATTTTTTGATGTTATTGGAGCAACTGGATCAATGTTCTAAACTGATTCTTGCACTGTCGATTTTGATCTGACAAATTCATCTTTCGGTTCATAGTCATATGATCTGATCTGATTATTACCTTGCTCATACACCTTGACATTTATGCTTTCCATAATCCTATTCAATCTTTTGTTATAAAATTTGTATGCTTTGCTCTTAGTAGGATAACCCAAAAGTATTCGTTCATCACTTCTAGGATCAAATTTCCCTAATTCATCATCTCTTCTAATACAACATTTACTTCCAAAAATTCTAAAATATCTGACAGTAGGAGTATGACCAAACCATAATTCATAAGGAGCCTTATCGGTATCACCTTTTGTTTGTATTCTATTCAAAGTGTATATTGCAATATTGACAACTTCTCTCCAGTAGATATGAGGTAACTTGGCTTCCATCATCATTGTCCTTGCAACATCCAAGATAGTTGTGTTCTTTCTTTCCACTATTCCATTCTGTTGTGGGGTTCTAGGTGCAGAAAATTGTCTTCTGATTCCATTTTTCTCAAAAACGTTGTTGAACTCATCGGATGTGAACTCACCGCTTGATTTGATCTTAAAATTTTTATCTTCAATCTTATTTCTGTCTCAACCATAGCTTTGAAAATTTTGAATTTCTCAAGAGCTTCTGATTTTTCTCTAAAAAATGCAACCCACATCATTCTAGAATAGTCATCAATAATCAACATAAAGTATCTATCACCTTGAAAACTTTTAGTCCTTGCTGGTCCACATAGATCAATATGAATAAGATCAATAATTTCATTAGATCTATCATGTACGCTTCTGAAGGAAGTTCTAACTTGCTTACCCATTTGACATTCTCTACATATCGGATTATGAGGTTTAACAATCTTGGACAAATATCTAACAACTTGTGTTGAACTGATCTTCACTATGCAATAAAAATTTACATGACACATCCTCTTATGCCATAACCAAATTTCATCAATCTGAGCAATCAAGCAGGCCTTCTCACCAGAGTTCAAATGAAACATATTTTCATTGGTCTGAGTTCTGGATGTAATCTCCAATCCAGATCTATTGATAACCTTGCATTTTCCATCTTTAAATTGAAAATGAAATCCTCTATCCACCATTTGACCTACACTCAAATATTATGCTTCAATCCTTCAACATAATAAACATTATTAGTATTAGTCTTACCATCTAGGGATATTGTTCCTTTTCCTTTGATCCTGCATGCCTTGTCTCCAAATATGACTAGTCCACCATCAAATTCTTGCAGAGTTAGGAATTTCCTCTTGTCACTGGTCATATGATGTGAGCAACCACTGTCTATAACCCATTCATCCTTCTCTTCAATTTTAGAAACTAAAGCCTTCTCCTTAGTATGATTTGTATAAATGATTGGTTTTGGAGAATCATCCTTGATAGCAATAAAGACCCAATCTTTACCAGAGCTACCATTATCGTATCCAATTACAGGTTCATCATCATCATCATCATCATCATCATCATCATCATCATCATCATCATCATCATCATCATCATCATCATCATCATCATCATCATCAGTAACACCAAAATCATCATCACCAACATAGTAACACGATTTATCCTTATTCCTTCTAAATCTAGGTTTGCCAAGATATTCCAGATTAGGCTTATAATTCCTCATAAATCTTTCATGATTCCTAGTAGCTCTTTCAGGACATCTAGAAGCAAAATGACCAATCTTATTGCATGCAAAATATTTAAAAGGTACTTTTCCTTCATACTTACTTCTGATCGGTCCTTTAGGGATTCTTCTAGCAATTAGGGCTTCCAACTCTTCAAGTTCTTTGTCTTCTCCCTCAATGTCTTTCAAATATTTGGCATATAACTCTTTCCAATCTATCTTCTACTTACCGAAGGCAGATTCTTTAAATGCAATTTTTGTCTTAGTAGCACTCTGATCTCCAAGTTCCTCAAGCTCAAAAGCAGTCAATTTCCCAAGTAATGTATCTCTGGTAATAGGGGTACTTGACATTGTTTGGAGTTCATTAATTGCAGAAGCTTTCATCTTGTAAGCCGGAGGCAGAACTCTCAGAATCTTGACACAACCTCATCCTCATTAATTGATCCACCACAACATTTGATTCCCATGACAATCTCATTCACTCTATCCATGAAAGAACTTATCTTCTCATCTTCTTCCATCTTCAAAGTTTCATATCTCACCCAGAAACCTTCAAGTTTTGTAATCTTTACTGCTTGGTCTCCTTCATAAAGAGTTTCAAGCTTAAGCAAGATCTACTTTGCATTCTTCAACTCCATGACATTCAATAGCTTCTCATAATATAGGGCACTTAACAATGCTTCTTTTGCTTTGACATCATTTTCAGCTCTCTTATGTTCATCAGCAGGAGCCGATGTTCCAGAATTAGGATCATGAGGTATATACCCTTTCTCCACTATCTCCCAAACTTCAGCTCCAAGACATCTCAGATGAATTTTCATTCACTCCTTCCATATTTTATAATTTGTACCATCAAATTTGGGACTCTCCTTCTGGTAGGGATTAAATGTAGAACTTGATGCTGGTGCCATCAGATCTCCTCAAGCGGTTAAGGTTTTGTAGAGAGGACCAAGCGCTCTGATACCAATTGTTAGACAGTTCTAATACCGGGAGAAAACTGAGAGGGAGGTGAATCAGTTTTCTTACAAGTATAACAATTAGTGCAGATTATAAACTTTATACCAGAGCACAAAGAAACTAACACAATGAAAGATAAAGCATGAAAGCACAGTACACACAACACCAATATTTTGACATGGAAAACTCGGTAAAGGGAAAAACCATAGTGGGAAACCCTACCCACAATCAAATAATACTTTTGCAGTAGTATACGAAATAATTACAATGGGGATTGCACTTGCAATCAGGCCAACTGCCTAGAGCACATTGTTCATCATAAAAGGGAAGTCTCACTGACTTACAAACACATCAGACTACAATCCAGAAAGAATGAACTATGGAAGTAGCATCTCCTAATGCTTGATATAGTTCCAGTTAAGCACAAATGTCTACCCTGCAACGCCAAATCCTTTACAACCTTCCGCTAAATGATATATCACTGTTCGCACATAAACCTTTCTCTAATAATTCATACATAACCATCGATCCCAATATTACATGAATAAGTCGCCTATAAATACAATTCATCAACCTTAATGATAAGGTCGGCTAAACCCTAAACCTGTACACCCATAATTACAAAAATTACATCACATGATATCATCAAACTAATATTATGATTTATATTACATAAAATGGACCTAATTCAAATTCCCAAACAATTACATCCGTCGAAAATCACACTAAGACCAATTTCCAACACGTTTCACCAACCGGTAGAAACCCTTAGTGCAATAATACAAAATAATCAATCGTATCCAAATAGGACCACCAAATCAGCACGCTAGCTAATGCGAAGCCACCAAACAATTACAACATGATCAAGAACATATTCAACATGATAAGAAACCATTTCCATAATCCGAACCAAAATCAATTAACCAAATCATCAAGTATCGCCAACTGGTAAAGCTAACCGATACCAAGAAATATCAACCGGGAATATAAGCGATAGCTTTCAGAGCACCAAATCATGAACCAATAGAATATGACAAGCATATAGCCAACCTGAATAACCATCCAAAACCAAATCCAAGGATATGATAATACTGGATCATAATCACAGCCAAAACCAAGACAAACACCAAGTCTAACCGGGATAGGTCCAACCAAGATAGCAGAACCATATCCAATCGGGATACACCGTTGACATCAATGACAAAACTTAACCAAATCCATGATATTGCCAACACCTTCTCTTTCTGCTAGTTAAAGAGCTTCACCTTCTTCTATAAGACAAAGGTTAAGGTCTCCTTCTATTATTAAAGAGTTAAATTCCTCTGAACAAGTTGT
Source organism: Cryptomeria japonica (assembly GCF_030272615.1). NCBI lineage: Eukaryota > Viridiplantae > Streptophyta > Pinopsida > Cupressales > Cupressaceae > Cryptomeria > Cryptomeria japonica. Next base: position 993,270,164 of record NC_081407.1, on the reverse strand, counting down.
TCCAACTATCAATCATTTTGATGTTCTACCCAAGATGAAGATCCCTCTAATTTGCCTAATTGTGAAGCATAAAGTTATTTCTTGGGTGAGAGATATTTATCTCCCTCATTGCAAATATGAGGTCAAAGAGGCTATTGTCAAATGGAAGCCTAACATCATCTTTTTGCAAGAAGTCAAACTGAATGGGCCCCGACTTCATTCTTCTCTATCTAATGTCTAGAAAAATATTTTATTTTTTAATACATCTCATAGAGAAGGAAGGGGAGGGGTTGCAATTGGTTTATCTCCTTGGGAAATTAGGTTTTGAATTGATAAGGGAGAGGATCCTTCATGTAGTTGTGTGTGGGTTTTGCCCCTTATTAATGGTGAACATTTTGGTTTTTGTTATGTATACACCCCCAACATTGCCAAGGAGAGATGTGAATTATGGGATTGGATGAGAACTAATTTATCTCATGTTGATTGGATTATTGGAGGATATTTCAATATGGTTGAACATCACATGAATTATAGTTGGTTTGATTGTGTTGAGTTGAGCAATGAAGAATTTGATTAATTGTTGTTCTATACATAGGAGGTTGAAGGAAATTCAACGACCTCTCCTCAATCACTAGCGACATGATTGTGAAATTGCTTTAGTGACAAAATTATTTGTGCTTAAATTACTAAAGCCAAGATCAATTTTTCAGGTGGTAGCGACAATCATATCATATTTGTGATGAGAGTGGCAATGATTTATAGTATGATGGCTACATACGTGACAATGAGAACTTCGTTCTCAACTTTTTATGTTTTGGTTGGATGTGTTTGTCCCCAACCATAATTGTTGGTTATATTTGAATGGATGTGTATGTCCCCATTCACAAGATGATGTAAGTGATTAAGGATGTGTTTTCCCCAGTCATAGATTTTGAGTGATTATGATTGGATGTCTATGTCCCCAGTCATAATTGTTATGAGTAGATGTGTGTGTCCTTGTTCATAACCTTGATATTGGATAGATGCATTTGTTTGCATCCAAATTTGATGTAAGAATTTGGATAGATGTGTTAGTCCCTATCCTTGGTTCCATGGATAGATGTGTCTATCCCTATTCTTGGATAAAATTAAACTAAGCATAGTGAGGCTAGTTCCATTATTGCTTGACATGAGTAGATGTGTATGTCGCTACTCTTATCTTATATTTTTGTGAGCTACTGAATGTGGTCATCAAGTATTGTGATGTAATTTCTCCCCATCTTCACACTAAGGGGGGGTGTTGGGAGTTAGTGTTCAAATAGGCATTTAGGTTAGCTATAAAGTATTTGACACATAACTTGATATTATTGTTAGAATATAATAGCGTTAGTGTGGTTTGTTAGAATATTGTAGGATAATATATATTATTAAGTTGTACGAGAGATTATAGATACGTGAGTTGTTATAATAACTCATATTATTAGGGTGTGGTTCCTATATTGTAGGAGATTAAACTCCTATATAATTTTGTAATGTATTAAACAAAAAGTGACATTGAAAAATAAATCATATTATTGTGTACACTCTAATTTCTTATAATTTGTACATGGGTACCTAATATGACCTAGTAGCTAGGACCTAACTTTTCATCTTTCATTTGTTAATGTTCTCCGTAAGTTGCACTTAAGAGAGGTTGTAGGTTTGAAAGGGGTATTTTATCTAGCATATTGATTGCTCATTCTATGAGGATCCGGTTAATACTGACAGGGGGGGTGAATCACTATTAACACCAATTCAAAAATTTAAACCCAAATTAAACTTACAATAAATCCAACTTCATTTACCACATATGCCAATTCATTAAAGAGTATCGGTAATCACTGATAAATCTCTAATAAACTGCTATAACCGGTGTATTCATAAATAACGAATAAAATAAAGATAAACAATAAAATCACATGAAAATCATTCCACACATGAACACCATATTTTTGACATGGAAACCCAAATAGGGAAAAAACCACGGTGGGAGTTAATACCCACAAAGATTTGTACTCTTTTGAAGTACGCGTTGTTAGGAGCTTACAATATGCCCTGTTAGGAGCAAACCCTATTAGGAGTCACCTTGTTAAGGGATGTGCAACCTGGTTAGGAGCTTAATGAACTGTTAGGATGTGAGAGGATTTACCACTCTTTTTAAGAGATACCCTGTTAGGGGATTTACAAGATTAAGGCCTATCAAGACCTACTCGGTTAAGGGATTTACTATTGCAACTGTTAGGAAACAATAGTGAAAGTGATATGCTACTTGCACTTCTCAGCTTGCTAAATCAGATCTAGTTATGCTCCACTATCTGCAACTCTTAGGAAAATCTCACTCTTCTCTGGTACGGCTTCACACTCTTCTCTAAGACCACCGACACAATGAACATCAACTAAGCCAACATAAATAATGCTTTCCACTAGGTCTGCCACTAAACCATAAGACTTACTACATAAATCATCACAGATCTTTACAACTCATTACAGATCATCATATGGATCATTACAATCAATTAAAAATCAATATCAGTCATTGAATGATCATAATTCATCACAGCACGTTGATTTGGTACAAAGTCAAACCCTTAGCTCACTCCACTAAGCACTTTGCACATTCCCAAGAAATTTGCTCTTTGAACGCGCCAAAACATCTTTCAAACACTTCACCCATTTTGTGCCGCGTTATCATCAACATGTAGACTTGATGTCGATAACTACCATACCAAAAATCATTACCGATTTTATGATTTCTTCACCGGTTCTAAAACCCTACTAAAACCCTAGCAAAACTTCATCAGAAATTAGAAACATGCCTTCTGATAGTCATCATAAGATGCAGTTCCAGTCAGATACTCATTACCATGATAAAAGCTTACATTCCAAACCGCAAATCACCAATCATCACCAAACATCCGCTTCAAGTAAAACATCTCTTCATATACCGGTTAAAGTCATATTTCACAGTCTTCTGTATATTGCTGGTAAACCCTGTCTCTGGTAGACTAAATCAATTAGATGACAAACAAAACATCAGATAACATCATTAATCATCAGTCGTCATCAATGACAACACAAATAACTGATCAAGTCATCTAATCACAAAATCTCAATCTCTTCATCACAAATAGTCTTCTATCCTCTACCGGTTCAGTCATCAGTCTTTAACTGCATCACCTCATCTGCATCAGTTATGCCAATCATGCCAACAATAACCTAGGTCCTAATCATATTTGTTACTTAGAGTTTACTTACGATACACACACAAGTCTTAGGAATATTTCTAGAAGTTTTAGTTGTCTCGTCAATCACTAGTGACGAGGTCGTGAAATTACATTAGTGACAAAACTATTTATGCCAAAATTACCAAAGCCAAGATCAATTTCTAGGTGGTAGCAACAATCATATCATATTTGTGATGAGAGTGGCAATGATTTATAGTATGGTGGTTGCATACATGAAATTGAGGAATTGTTTCTCAAACTTTTTTATGTTTTGGTTGGATGTGTTTATACCCAATCAAAATTGTTGGTTGGTGTGGAGGTGGAAAAGCGAGACCGGGTGACTAGGACCTAATCCCACTTTAGCCAACACATTGGGAATATGAAAGAGCCTAGGGAGATAGCTCACTTTGGCTACTTATTGTGAGAAAGAGAGAGCCAAGGATTATCTCTTAGGGTTTCTATTCCTCTTGTTGTATGTGATGAGAAAAACAGGGTTTGATTGATCAACTAGACTAGGAGATGAACAATGAAGCATATATGAACTAAAATTGAACAAAATTGCAGATCTAAAAATTAGATACTAAGAAAAGAGAAGGGGGGGGGGAATTTTGATGTGTAACTGATGCTGAAAACTAAGCCAAACTGATTATGACCAAGGTGCCATACCACTGTCCCTGAGAACCTGACAGAAAGCTGCAATTGAGGGGATGCAATTCTGAGACCCTGAGCATGTACCCTGTCAAAAATCACTAATTTTGAGGGGGCCCATGGCACCACACCACTGTCCTAGGAAGGACTAGGGTGCCACACCCCTGTCCTTGATAGTTTTGAGCATTTCTGAGACTTCTGGGTGGTACTTGTGCCTTTTCCTGATTTGAAACTCCTTCTGGGTACCTGTTTCTGCACCTAAAACTGAAAAGAGAGGGTTTGGGGTGGCTATATAGGGTTTTTCCTCAGTAAAACCCCTATGTTGGTGATTTCCACCTCCACAAATAGCCAATTTTTAAAGTAAAATAGTGTGTGCAGGAATCTTGTGTGTGTGCAAGACCGTAAAATGAAAGCAAACAATCTAGAGAAACCCTAAAGAGTAAACCCTAATTGCTTATAATTGACAAAGTAAATGCTCTAAATCAATGATTCAAAGTGATCTAAAGCATGAATGTAAATATGTAAATTGATGTAATGAAGCTCATGCAAAGACATGAAAATAACATGAAACCATACCCAATCCTTATGGGAGGGGTACAAGCTAATCGTCAGTCTGTGATCTCCTATTATTCTTCAATGTCTTCAGGACTCCTAATTGATGATGAATGCTTGATGAAATTTTGTTTAATGTTGTTGAAGACTCCACATAGGCTTATCTTTCACTACATAGAAGGCTCCTTGTGCTCCAAAAACCTGCTCTTAGATTCTTAGATCAATCCCTTCAAAGGAAGAAAGAGAACTCTTATGTATGAAACCCTAGATCTTAATTTTGAATTAATTTCATCTTTAGGCCAACCTAGGATTTGAATTTCCTGCCAATATTTTGGGGTTAAGAATTATAATATCATGGAATTATGCTCCCAAATTTTTGGGAAAAAAGTCGAGGACCATGTGCACTTTGCACATGGTCCAACCAACTTTTCACCAAATTTTTAGGGCCTTTAGATATGATGATATTAGAGTGAATCCCAAAGTTATAGTTGATTTTGAGATGTTTTGATATGTGAAATTGAGCCGTAAAGGTCGAAATAGGACATAATTAGGGTTTATGATTTAATGATTTATTGGAGGAATAAAATAAAAAGGGGCACACTTAGGGTAAAGGGACCAATTTTATGATGTATGAAGTGATGAAATAGGACTTTAGATTTAATTAAATTAATTAATTAAATGCTTAAAGGGAAATTACAATGCAAGATCCAAACACACTAAGGTGGGTGCTAAACTAAGTGTGGAATTGCACAACCTAGGAAGGGTGTACAATTTACGAAACTACATTTAGCCCCCACTTTAGTGGTCATATGACACTACGTTCATATGCAAGATAAAGTAAAGAAAAGTAAACATTCATGAAAAAGGATATATCTACAAGTCGTCAAATGAAGCTCCTAACAAAATCTATAGTACACAGTTAGGAACCACAACCTACAAAATCACATGTTAGATGAAATCACAAAATCACCTAAATGCTTACTAAGGAAGGTGATGAAAATTCGAGGGTAGCTATATGCCCCCCCATTTCGGCTTGATAAGTTTAGTGAGTTGAAATAGGGTATCATGTTTACCACATCGAATTGTGAAAGAAGATTGATGACAAATGCTCACAAGAAGATTTGATACAAGATAAAAAAACTAAGAGAGAATCATTTGGTAAGAAAGAGAACTAAACCTCAATTCCAACACAACAAAGAGTGTGAGGATTTGAGAGCTCTCTAACACAAGACGAAAGATTTAAATGGAAACAAATGCAATAGATATAATCCAAAAATGCAACTCCATAAAGAAAATTGGAAAAGAATGAAGGATTGAAATGACATCTGTAGACACCTAAAATTGTCCAGTCTAATTAAATAAATATTTTATTTATTTAATTATCTAAGCCTAATTCTTCTATTAATTAAATAAATCTTTATTTATTTAATTAATTCATTTATCCTCTTCTAGCCTTATTTCTCATTTAAATAAATACATTTATTTATTTAAATTATCCTTTTCCTAAATTAAATAAATATTTTTATTTATTTAATTATCCTACTTCCTCTATTAATTAAATAAATCTTTATTTATTTAATTAATTCATTAACCTTTTCTACACATGACAAATGTCATTCATCTCTTAATTCATACACTACCTACCCCTTTCATTATTTTATTATTTCTTATACCTACCCTCTAATCCTAGCCGACCTCCTTTTACACCTCTCAATCTTATCCCTCCATTTCATATTGTGTCTTCTATTTAAGAAGATGCTTTCTTCATTATCAAACCCTAACTACTTGATCAATTGACTACACTACGATCCTACTTGCAACCACATTCCGTTCTTTGTTGAGCTCTTGTGCATATTAAAATCTGAGAGCAAATATATCAAGCAAGATCAATGGAGATAGGAAGAATGGAGATCAAAACCCTATTGGACATGTAATGGTATAATCTTTGTGATTTCATTTGATTTGCATTGTCTTAAGTAATCTTCATATGTTATGGTGGATCTTTGTTGATTGTTAGGCTAGGGTTTGGTGGTTGAATTCATTTAGCCTTTCAATATTTGTTATTATTGTATCCATTTTCACCATAAACATTTTGGCACGCCCGGTGGGACTCTTGTCCCTTTGCATTTAACCTTTTTGTTGTAGATTTTGCATTTTTGAAGTTGCAGATCGAACATTTTTCGACGGCATTTTAGGTTTTTCCACGTCTGCAAGCGTTTGGATCGCGTCTCTGATTTTCAGAAGCGTCTGTGGTGTCTGGAATCGTGTTTGTGTTTCTGCCAAATTTTATTTTGCAGGTTTCTGAAAGGGGCGTCTGTGTTTCCGAACCGCGTCTGAGTTGTTTCTGCCCGCGTCTATGTCTGAGAGAGGCGTCTGTGTATTTTGGACGCGTCTGTGCATCACAGAACCGCGTCTGTGTCATACAGACGCGTCTGTGTCTGGTATAACTGCGTCTGTGTTTTACTGTTTCAGAATTTTAAATTTTTCTTTGGTTCCATTTTCGGATTTCGTACTTAGGGTTTCAGATCTGGTTTATTTTTGGACTAACCCTTGCAGATCTAGCTAACCAAGTTTGTGCAGCTTGTTTTGAAAGCAAAAACGTTTTTGTTGAAGGCCCCTTTTTCACAAAGTTTTTTTGGGTTTTTCTAAAATTTACCTAACTTGTGTGCTTGCAGGAAGGGGTGATCATTTGAAACAACCCAAACTACTAACAAATTTTGTTGCAGGGCCTTGGCTAGGGTTTTATAATTTTGTTGTGTGCCTTGTTTTCATAGACTAGCAAACACTTCCATTGGTGCACTAAAATTGAATCATTGTCTTTTGTGTCTTGAGCAATAGGCTCTTTTTGTTTAATCTTTAGAGGGCCTGTCTTCCCGTGTGGTCATTAGGACTACTAGTGAGAAGAGAACGACCCAAGTGGTAGCGAGGAAAACCCACCTCATCCGAACCACTATAATCAAATGTATTCATGGTGAAAACTATGGATAACGTGTGCTGATTAGTTCATACCGACACTATGTCTCCCCATAAATCTGTTTGATCAAATTTATTTGATCAGTTGTAGGGCGTAACCCCTACCGGCTGGGAGCCTTCTGTATTTATAGAGCTGAAAGTGCCACATGTATGGCCACACGAGCGGATGCCTTTACTAGCACCATTTTGTTTTAGAGGCCCAAATCCTTCTAGTTGTTGGGGCAGGAGGTCGGACCTCTGGTAGCGACCCACACACGTACGGTTCTTAGTAGAGATACAAAGTTCGCCATGGGGAGTTTTCATGGGGACTGATGCTTGGCTGACCTGAGAAGTGAGTGCCGAGGGTGGAGCCAGTGAGGTCAAGCATCTAAGTATCTGCTTTGAATAGCGTAGCCTTGGGGGTAAAACCCCATGTGGGATCAACAACTATTGTCTTGGCCAGCCATAAGAATTGTGCTTGACTTATGTTAAACATTCAAAACATTCAAAACCAAATAGCAAAACATTGTGTCTTTTGTGTTTTCAAGTGTATGCAAAACATTTTTACATCAAACAACACACTTTTCTTGGAGAGTCTAAACACTTGCAAACATTGTGTCCTCTTGTCACGAAAAACAGTCAAACAGTCAGATTTGGTCACAACAAAAATGACTTCACAGATTGGAAAAATTGCATGAAGTTTATAGAAACGCGTCTGTGTCTGTTTTAACCGCGTCTGGGTCATCTAAGCGCGTCTATGAAGGGCAGAATAGCGTCTGTGTTTTTAGAAGCGTCTGTGTCGAACAGAGACACGTTTGTGTCTAGAAATCACGTCTGTGAAGTATACAGAGGCGTCTGTGTCCAGAATTGCAAAAACTTTACAGTCCAGCAAACATAAACAAGAAAATCTCAGAATCGCGTCTATGTTTTACAGAGTAGCGTCTGTGTCAGGAAACCGCGTCTATGAAGGATACAGTCGCATCTGTGTTCAAAATTGCAAGAAAAAAATTTCAGAGTCCAACAAATAAGAGAAATCAGTTTCGAAATACTTGAGCTTCCTAGGTTGTTTCTTTAGGTTTCATCTAGCATTCAACCTGTCTCTGGGTCTCATATAGTCCATCATTGCTTCACATCTCATTTTACATTCATACTTGTCTAAACTTGAGTCAAAAGGTCACTTGCTTGTCCTCATCATACTTTGTCAACATACTACATACAACTACACTTTTCTAAGTGGTCCCTCATCAAGGTTTCTTACCTTTGGGTCTCATTTGGTCTTACTTAGAGTCAAGGTCAGCTTACCTCATCAAGAGAAACTATCCTCTCTTTGGAAGTCACACCTACTCTACTACTTACATACTTGGTCTTACACTTCGAACATTGCAAGTACACCTCAAGATTCATTTACACTCCATACAACTCTTGGTCTTCCATACTCTTTCCATTTTTCAACTAGTCTTACACATCTTGGTCAAACACCTAGTTCATGGTTGAAACCCGTCTTCAAAAATCTAGGAGAAAAGCTAAAGAAGCTCAAGAGTCCGCAAACATGAGTTCTTATGAGTATGACAATGATTTATTTTTCAATCCTGAGCACACTACACTGCCTGACATGGATGTTTATAGACACATTCCAAATGTTGAGAACACAGACACTACAAATAACAATGCTACACACAATGACAATGTGGACAACTTTTCAATACAATTAGCAGATATAGAAGAATCCATAATGAATCCTCATTTCAATAGATTGGTTCAAGAGAAAATGAGGAGAGATCGACAATACTTCTTACACATGATGGCAAAAAGTGGAGCTAAAATACCTCATGACTTTGACATGTCTCAACTTATGGAAAATCGACCCTCGCAACAAACTCAATCCAACATGGATCAAAGGAGACCCAATAGTGGGGGAAATAGAGGACCGAATATGATGCCTGAGTCACCATCAGTTTTGCTTCAAAAACCAGAAATCCCACATACACAAGCTCAAACATATGATACTTACCTTCGAAGACCATTATGGAAGCCTTATGCAGATAGATATGCTCAATCACATGCTCCAGCTATGGATCAATCAAAACAAGTGGATACTCAAAGGCATCCTCAAAATTTGGACATAAGGAAACCTCATGTCAAATTTGGGGGCAACACAATGGAAAATGAAATGCCTATTGAATATGGTATATATGCACAAAATAGATATGGGGTTCCTCAACATGAAGCTATGCCAAGTGCTCCCTATATGCCGCATCAATATAGACCTCCATATGGACATGTCTACGATCAGTATCATCCATACATGCAACAAGCTCCTCCTCAAATTGGTGTCCCAAACATGGGGTATGCTACAAGAAATCGATCGCCACCTAAGAATAATTTGGAGCAACAAATAAGAGATTTACAAAAGAAAATGGAGGACATGAGTGCACCAAAACCAACATACACTATGAGAGATATATGTCCTTATCCATTTGATAAGAGCATCCCAATGCCTCCATTTCTTGCACACTTTGTGACACCAAAATTTGATAAGTATAGAGGAAAAGGAGACCCCAAGGCACACATAAGACAATTTTTCACAGCTTGCATTGAGGTAGCGGCAGAAGAAACATATTTGATGAGGTTGTTCCCGCAAAGCTTAGGCGATCAAGCTATGGAATGGTTTTCTCAATTACCTCCCGGTATTAAGTCATGGGGCGACTTAGTAGAGGCATTCATTCAGCATTTCTCCTACAATATTGAGACAGATATCTCAGTCACTACTTTGTGCAACACCAGGCAAAAAGAGGGAGAATCTTTTGGGTCATTTTTACAAAGATGGAGAAATCTAGCCAGCAGATGCTCTTGTGAAATTCCTCAAAAGCAAATGGTAGAAATGTTCACTCAAAACGTTAACAAGGATATTGGCTATGATCTAAGGAAAGCTTGTTTTTCCACATTCAAGGATGTTATTGAAAAGGGCCTAGCAATAGAAAAGGTCCTAATTGAACAAGGAGTCATCAAACTATTCAAGGAAAACAAAGATGACTTTAAAGGAAAAGACAAGCCAAGATTTTGGAATAAAAACAAGAAGACAGTCAACGATGGCGTTGTTGATGCCAATACAGTGAGACCCAAGTTCATCTTTTCAGGATCAAGTTATACAAACAATCAAGTGAATACTCAAACAACTTCCAGATCACGAAGGAAGTACACTCCATTGGGAGAACCACTTGAATCAGTCTTCAAAAAGCTAGTGGCAAACAAAGTGATCACAATTCCAGATTTTCCTCCATATGAACCAAAGGTCAAACCAAATTGGTGGAATGATGACGAGTATTGTGAGTTTCATAAGAGCAAGGGTCATAAGACAGGAAATTGCCATCGACTGAAGAATATTGTGCAAGATCTCATCGATAGAGGTGACATTGAGATTGAGGGACATTCGTCTAATCAAGAACATGAGATGTTTAAGGAACCATTCCCAAAGCATGACAAAGGAAAAGCCCAAGTCACAGATGATCAGGCCAACTATACTAGAGCACCTTACAACTATGACTCAACTATCAATAATATCTCGATGGACAATTACGTCTCTACTATTATCATCAAGAACAAAAATCCTGAGAATCCTCCTCAGAGACCCAAGCTTGTTCTAAGAGGTGTTGGATTTTCTTCCGAACCTACCTCTGAATGTCATGTAACAACTCGTCGAGGTAAAATTACTTTGCTAGGTGCCTCCACTAAAAACGCCTCTTCTTCATCTACTAAACCTGAGTATGACCTTGTAGAACAGTTAGGGAGGACACCCGCGCTCATCTCCATCCTTGAGCTCTTACGCATATCCCCTGCTCATAAGGATATTCTTGACAAAATTTTGAGAGACACTGCCGTCCCTACTGATCTGAACGTGGACCAGTTTCAAGCCATGGTGGGATACCTTTCCATTCCACATTCCCTTACGTTCACAGAAGCCGATGATGCCTCTGTAAGTCAGCCACATAATGCACCATTACATATTGAAGCCTTCATACACAAACATCGAATAAAGCGAGTCCTGATAGATGGAGGAGCTGGTCTAAACATTTGTACATTGAGCACCATTAAACAATTGGGATATTCTGACAAAGCTGTGAATTCTACAAATCAAATCACCATCAAGGCCTATGATGATGAAGAGCGTTCATCCAAGGGCACAGTCACCTTACCTCTAATAATTGGGCCAATCACAAAGGATGTGGTTTGTCAAGTCTTAGATCTAGATCTCACATACAACATATTGCTAGGACGTCCTTGGATTCATGAAATGAGGGCAGTCCCATCAACATATCATCAATGCATTAAGTTTCCTCATAATGGAATCGAGGTAACAGTCAACGGTGATCCAAATCCATTCATATATTGCAATAACTTGAGATCACATACTGAGACTATCATTCCCAGTAATCGTGAAGCTGTTCCTTCTTCGGCATACATTGACCCTGAGTCATTGAAACCTTCGACATCAAAACAAGGTGAACTTAAAGGCAAATTTCAAGACAAAGGCATGGGAGAATACACTCTAAATCAGACAATGTATTTACGACAAGTCGTGAGCTCTCCAAAAGAATATGGAAGGCCACATCCTAACAAACAAATCTCCATCATGGCATTCAAATGGGATCCTACTACCTTTCAAAGATGGGGCGAACTGGAAGAGGAAAATTTATACAAAATGCTTTACAAAGACATTGAAGAGGACACACATGATTAGATCAATATACCTTGTGAGAAATATGGCAAAGGCTTCAAGATTCTACAAAAATTTGGGTATGATGGAAAAAGCCCTCTTGGGTTACGCAAAGAAGGCGTCATGGAACCCCTACAACCTGAATTGACTATAAGAAGAGAACTCTCAAAGGGACTTGGTTTTCTGACTTCCAAAATACACACTAAAAGGACAGAAGAGGCATCGCAAAGCAAAGTTGCCAAAGTTCAACAAGAAGATTACTATTCCACAGATTCCAACAAATGGGAATGGGATTTAGACAAATCCTCCAGTGACTACGAGCTCACCGAGACATTCAGAGAGCCAGATGAACCCACAGAAGAAGAGGAGTTTTATAACAAATTCAGAGTCGGTCAAGAAACAACAGATGAAGAGTCTACACAGTCCTTGTCTCGAGGTTCTAGGTTGAAATCACATAGGATGAGAACACCTGTTCCGGAATGCGCTACTAGTAACGACAATTTGGATTCGCTTGCGATCGAAACTGACGAGGGGAGTGCCATCGATGACCTCGATAATTGCCTCGATATACCCGAATATAACCACATCTTCACTCTTAGCCCTGCAAACTCTGAAAACATTAAAGGCCTTCCCCTTGTTCATCCCCAACTCATTGACTGGGATTATGAAGGATCAGCACAATTTGACACATTTCAAAATGACGAAGCTATTATTGACTATCTTGGCATACGCGATGATCTTCCCCCTGGGGACCACAAAGCAGGATACACCATAGAACTCAACAACATGGCATATTTTGGTGAGGGTGTCGGACCTTCCAGTTGCAAAAATGTGAAAATAAGAACAAAACAAGGGTCTTATGGCGAAAACCACACTGTGGCGCTATCTGACTCCAAAAAAGTAAAAAGAAAGGACGTATCTGAGGGCGAAAACCTCTCTGAGGCACCCGAAGATGGAAGGCTCGACATTCTCCCAGCATCATATGAGGAAAAATCATCCATGTTGGTAGAGGAGACTATCAAAACAAACATTGGTACAGAAGAAGTTCCACACAACATATTCCTGGCTCAATCCTTGACAGAGTCCGAAAGGGGAAAATTCATAAGCTTCTTCAAGGAACGACAAGTCAACTTTGCATGGTCATACGCTGATATGCTTGGACTAGATCCGGATTTGGTAATGCATCATCTGACAGTCAAACCGGGGGCAAAGCCAGTGAAATAGAAATTAAGGAAAATGCATCCACAAGTGGCATTACTAGTCAAAGCAGAGCTGGAGAAATTATTGGATGTCGGATTCATACGCCCAATTGATTATCCTGAATGGATCTCTAATTTGGTACCTGTCAGCAAACCAGATCGCAACATCAGAATATGTACAGATTTCAGAGACATCAACAAAGCTTGTCCAAAGGATGACTTCCCATTACCAAATATCGACTTGATTGTTGATCTCACAGCAGGTCATGAAATGCTATCATTAATGGATGGATTCTCTGGCTATAATCAGATAAGAATTGCACCCGAGGATCAACATAAAAAATCATTCACTTGTCCGTGGGGAACTTTCTATTGGAATGTCATGCCCTTTGGGCTGAAAAATGCAGGAGCTACATATCAAAGAGCTATGACTACTATTTTTCATGATCTCATGCATGTAACTGTGGAAGATTATGTTGATGATCTCTTGGTCAAATCAATAGACAGAGATACACATTTGGACATACTTTCAGTCGTCTTTGATCGATTGGAAAAGTACAAGGTAAGATTAAACCCCAAGAAATGTGTCTTTGGAGTAACCTCCGGGAAACTCCTAGGATTCATCGTGTCCAAAAGAGGAATTGAAGCGGATCCAGCAAAAGTCAAAGCTATCTTGGAAATGCAACCACCAAGAAATATTAGTCAACTTCGATCCTTACAAGGGAGACTCCAGTCTATACGAAGATTCATAGCACAACTTGCAGATAAGTGTAATCCTTTCCAGCACCTGCTACATAAAAACATCAAGTTCAAATGGGATGATAACTGTCAACAGGCTTTCCAGATGCTCAAAGACTATCTTCTAAATCCACCAGTTCTGATGCCACCAGTTCCAGATCAACCACTATTATTATACATATCAGCTACTCCAACAGCACTGGGGGCACTCCTAGCACAACAAATAGCTGATGGCAAGGAAAAAGCAGTATACTATATCAGTCGCACATTGGTGGGATACAAGCTAAACTACACACCGATCGAGCGTGCATGTCTCGCTGTGGTCTTTGCTTCACAGAAATTACGACATTATATGCTCTCTCATAAGACTAAGTTGATTGCAAGAATTGATCCATTAAAATACCTTCTCAACAAAGCTACACTTACTGGGCGGCTGGCCAAATGGGTAATGATATTGAGTGAGTTCGACATTGAGTATGTGGACAGAAAAGCAATAAAAGGACAAGCAATCGCGGATCAATTAGCAGATGCTCCCATGATAGATGATACTCCTCTAAATTTAGAATTTCCAGATGAATCCATTCTAACAATATCACATGCAAAGCCATGGCAATTATACTTTGATGGCTCATACACACAGCATGGGGCAGGAGCTGGTATCCTCTTCATAACTCCTCAAGGCGATTCTATACCAAAATCATACCGCTTATCATTTCCTTCCACTAACAATATAGCGGAATATGAGGCATTAACAACTGGATTAAGAATTGCAGTTCAGTGGAAGATCCAGGAACTTCGTGTTTTTGGGGATTCCCAACTTGTCATCCGTCAAGCAACTGATGATTACCAAACAAAAGATGAAAAATTAATGCCTTACAAGCAAATGGTGGATGATTTGAAACAACATTTCACAAAGATAGATTTTGAGCAGATACCAAGAGAGCAGAATCGTGCTGCAGATGCCATGGCTACAATCGCTTCACTAATTGACCTGCCTCAAAATGAAACCTGCTATGAGTTTCTGGTAGACAACCTGTTGGTTCCTTCATATGAGATCACTCCTATTGAAATGATATGCGTTGTCGGTCCCAAATCCTAGTTATATGGCTCCATCTTCACATACCTTCGCGACAATACCCTACCTCCTGATCTATCAAACAACCAACGCCGCACTTTCATTCGCCAATCCTCTCGATATGTCATTTTAGCTGATATCCTATACCGGCGAGGTCTAGATGGCACTCTTCTTAGATGTTTAGAAAGCGACGAAGCTTAGATTGCGTTGCGTGAAGTGCATGAAGGGATATGTGGTCCACATGCTAGTGGTCCTACCTTGGCCAAGAAACTCATCAGGACTGGATATTATTGGCCCAATATGGAAAAAGACTCATATCAGTTTGTCAAGAAATGTAAGCAATGTCAAATTCATGGCCTTTTTGTCAGTGGGGACTCGATCTCATAGGTAAGATTCACTCTCCTTCTTCCAATGGTCATAAATTCATTATCACAGCCACAGAGTATTTCACAAAATGGATTGAAGCCGTGCCTCTCACACAAGTCACTGGGAAACAAATTGCTACCTTCATCCTTAACTATATCATTTGCCGATATGGTATACCTAATTCCATTATTACTGATAACGGGCGTCCCTTCAAAAATCAGGATGTTCGTGAACTCTGTGAGCGCTTCCATATCTCCCATCGTTTCTCCACACCATATTACCCCCAAGGTAATGGCCAAGCTGAGGCGTCTAATAAAACAATTCTTAAAATCCTCAAAAAGATAGTCGACGACGCTGGCTGTAACTGGCATATCCAACTCAATCCTGCACTTTGGGCCTACCGCACAAGTGTCCGCACACCTACAGGAGCTACACCATATTCACTTGTCTACGACACTGAAGCCATCTTGCCTATTGAGGTCGAGTTACCCTCTTTACGGGTCTCTTTGCAAAACATCATCACTGATGAAGACTACAGGGTCTCTCGCTTACAAGAACTAGAACTGTTGGATGAACGGAGACAAACTGCTTTTAATCATCTCAAGGCTTACCAACAACGAATGAGTCGTAGCTACAATCACAAGGTCAAGCCTCGCACATTTGAGGTAGGTGACTTGGTTCTCAGAGAAAACCCCAAAAATCAGCAAGACAGAGAGAAGAAGGGCAAGTTTGAACCAAACTGGCTTGGTCCTTACATCGTTACAGCAGTCTATGGATCTGGGGCATATCAGCTCTCTACTACAGAAGGTGAACCTTTGGAGGATCTTATCAACAGCATGCACCTTCGTAGGTTCTACACATAGCTCGTCGGAATATCCTAATTCAAAAATACAAAAAAAATTTATAAAACAAAAAAATCGTTACTTGGTGAAAACCTGGCAAACAGGCGCCTTGTGACACAAAAAAACATTGAAAAATCAAAAAAA
Source organism: Cryptomeria japonica (assembly GCF_030272615.1). Classification (NCBI taxonomy): domain Eukaryota; kingdom Viridiplantae; phylum Streptophyta; class Pinopsida; order Cupressales; family Cupressaceae; genus Cryptomeria; species Cryptomeria japonica. Next base: position 993,253,713 of record NC_081407.1, on the reverse strand, counting down.
GTAAAGAGAAATAATTTCGTCCAACGGTGAAAACCACTTCGGTGGCGCCCTGGGCAAGTACCATGGTGAAAACTGGGTCACCAGCGCCATGCGTAGAGACATTGCTCCTCCCTCCTTCAGGATTCACTTTCATCCTTTCACTTTGCACACACTCACAACCTATTCATCCATAATAAACTCACCCATTCCCATCATGGCTTGTTATTGATCTACCCAAGATTGGTTAGCCATTCATACTAACCATCCCTTTTCGCCTCCCTTTCCATGCATAATAAATCAGATCCTATCTGTGGCTAAGGCAAAATCCTACGTCTAGTGATGGGTGTGGAACTGAGAACATCACATGTTTTGAGGAGTACAGTTTCTTCCAGCTTCTTCCAGTCTATTCGCGCACAATCCGCAATAAAGCAACATTTGCATCGCCAGATCCGCAATAAAGCTTCATCTTCTCCGCAATAAAGTATCAGTTTCATGGATTCAGTCAGTTTCAGATGAGACACAGTGGCAACAATGGGCCTCAACAAAATCAAATATGTCAACAGACTCAGACAACATATGGTTCAGTGTTAATCTATCCCTTTTGTGAAAGTAAACATTGTGACCACAATCAAACATGACTTATACAAGTGACAAGAGACACTAAACTTGAGGACTACAGTGGATGTTGGTGTCGAGTCTTGGTTTTCTTTTGATTTTATCTTTTTTTTTGGTGAAGTCTTTTAGCTTTTCCGGGATGTCTTTGACTAGAGATTCTATCTCTAGGATGTCTTTGACTAGAAAGGCGAGGATGGGGTATCGTCACCTATTTGTATTTTCTGTCTGTGGATTGTCTCTTAGTAATGTTATGACTTGTCCAAGGATATGAGGACACTGTGAGTCTAGTGTGAACTGGGGCATTCCTTGTTTGTGACTATCTTATCTCCATGCAAACAGGTACAATGACTTTCTAGGTCGAACATATGCCTCGATTGTCATAACCTACTTGCCATAATAAAGCTCAATGATGATAACGCACAAGAAGCTCTTTCACTTTCATATCTTCTGTCTTCCATCCCCCTTTCTTGGTTGACTTCCATCGTCCTTCTTGAGTCCACGTAGCCTGCTATCACATGACTGAGTATAATGACACACCAAAAACATTTGCATTTCATGTAGTTGCACCTGCATTACCACATATAAGCATCTCATACATACGTCTAGATATCACAATTGCATCACATCCTGCACACAACACCTATTAGCATAATTTACATTTGCATTATCATATTCATCTACATTACATATATTCACATTCACACCATGCATCACATATAAAACATAAAAGAACAAAAATATTGCATTGCATCATATGCATATTTACATCCATCACATAAAACATACATCATAGAAACATACATCACATAAGGTACACATGCATATAGCTATCGCAAAAATGAATCATCTCTCATATATATAATCAAAATGTGTCATGATACAATGATGTCAAAAATCATATGGCTACAAAATCACCCGCAGGTGTCTACAATACAAAAATGGTACAAATACTGATACAAGGGAGCCCTCTATGGCTATGATGAACTCCCTCCCTCGGAGCCGCCTGGCCTCGATGGAGTCTGAGCTCTAGAAGGACCCGCTCCAGGATCACCCTGCCTGTCTGGTGGTGGTGGAGGACCCATGACCCCACCACTAGATGCCTGCCTCCTCCGGCTCCCTCCCGTAGCCGTCGCTGTCCGCGATGGTCTATGGAAGCTCCTCGCCCGCTGATCCGCTGGCACTGCACCATAGTACAGGTCCCTCTAGTAGCCTATCTCCTCTTCGGCTCACAAGACATATGCGTAGCCTGCCCCTGCGTCCTCTGCCGCCTGTCTCCCCCCCCTCAGAGTTGTCTCGGCCTCCGTATAATGCTGGATAGCCTGGTCTCTCTCCCGCTCAGTATCTCTGAGCCTGATCCTGAGCCGATCCCTCTCCCTCTCCAACTCCTGGATCTCGTCTGCCTGGCCTTGGCAGATCTCCCTCAGCTCCAGCAGCTCATCCTCCTCAGGATCCCCACCCTCAGCCTTTGCCTGTGGCTCTCCCTCTGCGGGTGCCTGCCCCTGTATCTGCCACTGTACCTGTCTCGGTGCCTGAACAGGTACCTGTCTCTGTGCATGCCTGGGTACCTGCACTTGTCTCTGTCCCTGTGCCTGTACTGGCACCTGTCCCTGTCTTGGTCCCTGTGCTCTAGGACCCTGTGCTGCTGGTACCTGCAGGGGCACTCCACCGCGACCCCTCACCACCTGGGCCTGTCCCTCCTGTCCACCCTTTCTCCGAGGTGCCACCCTCCTCTCCCCAACTACTCCCCTCCGCCGCCGTCGGCCTCTACCCCCATCACCCCCACCATCATCATCGTCATCTCCTCCTCCATCTCCATCCAGTAGCTCCCCTGGATCTGTCAGTCGAGGGAATGGATGCTCCGCCCAGTAAGCTGTGTACTCTGCATCCATACCTGCATCCTCAATCTCAGGCCACATGTCTCAGGGAAGGGGTATCATCTCTGCCAGTTGTGTAACTGCCTGATCATACGACAATAATGGCCTGAACTGCGCCTGATCCCTCACTGTACGGGCATACATACCCGAGCCTCGTGGCATCCTCTGGATCCTACCAAACTGTCTGCCAACCCTATCCACAAGCTGTCTCTCCAGTATGTAAGGCGTTCGCCTAATCAGATATCTGCTCCTGAATGTATACGGTAGCTCCACTGCGTCATCCTCCCACTCCTCGCACCCCAGGTACGGCCTCCAGATGACCATATCAATGTCATCTATCACACGCCTCCAGTGCTCTAACCTGCCAATCCGAGGCTATGAAGTGATCATATCGTATAAATGAACAAAACTCCGTCCGTGACCCCTGCCTCTGAAGTGTATCAGCCGTGTGATAGGCAGATGCTGATATGCCCACACCTGTAGCAGTGTCACTCCGCAACCCAGTCCCACTGATCCATGGTAGACGAACTAATGAAGCTCATAATACAGATGTGCCAGGACACAGGGACCCCATGCATATCTGGTGTGCTCAGTCACCAATGTCTCCAGTGCTCCTCCCCAGCCAACTGCCAACCCCCGTGTAGCCCTGTCTGGACACAAGAACCCACTGATAACTCCTCCAATCACAGCTGGCAAAGCTAACCCTATCGCGGTCATGGTATCCCATGCCACATGCCCTGCTCTCATCTCTAGCCCGGGATCCTGGAACACCCGTCTCAGCGACTCTCTGTCTCCATCTCGATTGTATGGGATCAGCTCTCCATCGATTGGTATATGCAATATCCTGTAAACATCCTCGAGGGTCACTGTCATCTCCCCCATTGGCAAATGAAAAGTGCAAGTCTCGGAGTGCCATCTCTCCGCCAGCGCAGTCAGCAAACCCATGTTTGCCCGAAACTCAGGCACATATAATACATGTCTCAATCCCATCTCCTCAATGGCAGCTCTATCCTGAAACGAAAACTCTGGTCGCAATCTCTATGTGGACGGGAACCTCTCCCGTGACTCTAGCATAGGCAGATACTCCTGCAGTCAAACAATCAATCATGTCAGTCATCGTGGCATTCACTGTTCATCACAAAATGTTACTTGCTATCTAAATGCATATGGTTATCTATCCTAGTGAAACTCACTGTTCATCACAAAGTGTTGCTATCTATCTTAGTAGTGCTCCCTGTTCATCACAAAGTACTACGTGTGTGACATTCCCTGTTCATCACAAAGTACTACGTGTGTGACATTCCCTGTTCATCACAAAGTGTTACTCACATTTAGCACTCCCTGTTCATCACAAAGTGCTCCTCATCCTTTGGGTACTCCCTGTTCATCACAAAGTACTCTATCTTGGTGCTCCCTGTTCATCACAAAGTGCCTTGATTTATCCTAGTCTTCCTCGAGGACCTTCTTGAGTGTATCCTCTCAGCAGCTTATCCAATCAACAGCGTATGTTCATCACAGAACTGCCGATTTCACCTAGAAGACCAAAACCATGCATTTTCAAACATAAATGCACTTTAAACTCACAAACGCGCTTATTGACTGCACAAGCGCGCCTACAAAACACAGACGCGCCTTCTGAACATAAACATGCCTACATTATGCACAGACGCGACTTTGGAACATAAACGCCCCTACAGGACAGAAAACGCGCCCGCATCAAGCACAAACGCGGTTCCAGACGCAGACGCGCCTGGCACCGACACAGACGTGCCTGGCGGACATAGACGCGCCTGACACCGACACAGACGCGGTTGCACGTTTTTGCATTTTTTTGTGCCCTATTCCTAAGCGCATTTATTGCTAACCTACCATGCATTAATGACAAAATTGAAATGCGTCAAAGTACGAGGAGGTTTGGTGTAACTTACCGGCTCTCCTGCCTCTGCTGGCCTCTGAAATCGGCGAACACGGTCGAATCTATGTACGAAGGCCATCGCTGCTGACTGCTCCTGCTCTTTTCTCGCTCTGCACTGTGATCTCGTGAGGGTGTAGATGACAATGAGGATGTCTTTTGCCCGTGGTCTATCTTATAGCCTACCCTAGCTCTCGCCTTCATTTTCCTGAGTCAGTCTTCATTATCCCGTGACTCTGTCACTTTATCCGATCTAGCCATTCTAGCCTTTCTTTCTTATCGAGAGATTGTCTGCAATCTTTTCAGATATTTTCATCCAATCTCTCGAGGGGGCATATCATTCCCATTCTGGGGCAACTTTGTATCAGTTCATCTTATCTTCTTTGAAACAACGTGACAAGCCGCATTGTCTCAAAGAGGGGCAAAATGTAGACACCTAAAATTGTCCAGTCTAATTAAATAAATATTTTATTTATTTAATTATCTAAGCCTAATTCTTCTATTAATTAAATAAATCTTTATTTATTTAATTAATTCATTTATCCTCTTCTAGCCTTATTTCTCATTTAAATAAATACATTTATTTATTTAAATTATCCTTTTCCTAAATTAAATAAATATTTTTATTTATTTAATTATCCTACTTCCTCTATTAATTAAATAAATCTTTATTTATTTAATTAATTCATTAACCTTTTCTACACATGACACATGTCATTCATCTCTTAATTCATACACTACCTACCCCTTTCATTATTTTATTATTTCTTATACCTACCCTCTAATCCTAGCCGACCTCCTTTTACACCTCTCAATCTTATCCCTCCATTTCATATTGTGTCTTCTATTTAAGAAGATGCTTTCTTCATTATCAAACCCTAACTACTTGATCAATTGACTACACTACGATCCTACTTGCAATCACATTCCGTTCTTTGTTGAGCTCTTGTGCATATTAAAATCTGAGAGCAAATATATCAAGCAAGATCAATGGAGATAGGAAGAATGGAGATCAAAACCCTATTGGACATGTAATGGTATAATATTTGTGATTTCATTTGATTTGCATTGTCTTAGGTAATCTTCATATGTTATGGTGGATCTTTGTTGATTGTTAGGCTAGGGTTTGGTGGTTGAATTCATTTAGCCTTTCAATATTTGTTATTATTGTATCCATTTTCACCATAAACAACATCAAGGAGAGATTATTTATAGAAACACTCTTCTAAAAGAAGGCAAGAGATCCTCATCAGGGATATGTACATGCACAAAATAGAAGGGTTTATTATAAAAGATACTACTCAATGAAGAAAAGAAATTGATGAATTATCAAAGATTTCCAACACCAAGGAGGAGGTCCCAAATAAGGATTTGTACTTAAGATCTCCATTAGGGATGCTTGTTCCAATATGAGAGAAGGAATTCAAATATGAATACACCTCTACAATCAATAAGAAATCCTTATAGAAGATGCCTACTTCACAAAGGGAAAATTTTAATCTCAAGAAGGAGAGATGTTTGAAATCACTCTTGCCCCCCCCCCATATATAGTGAGAAAAGATGAGATACAAATAGGCTATTATGTTGCTTCAAAAAAGTATGATTGCACGTGAAATTGTACCATCATGAATGGCAATGAGCCCCCAGTAAGTGAGCTACCAATGTCACATAATGATGAGCAACATAATAGTCATTAATGTTATTTAAAGACATGATAGATTGAATGAGATATTTGAATATGACATCTTAAATGCTCTACTATAAGTGAGATTAAAAACATGTGTAAGATGATGAATGTTAAAAAGTCTTTAGAAAGGGAGAAATTTATAGGAGAATAATATGCCACGAAGTCCTACTTTTCTTGCACAAAAGAAATCTTAGGAGAGGGATAAGTGTAACTCATTAGAGCCTTATTCCTAGAAGAAGGGATTTTAGAATGAGTAAAAGATAAAATATCATAAGTGGAATTAGAAATCTCTTGAGGAGACTCATAAAGAGATTTGTTCATCACCAAGATTTCCTTATGAGGGGGATGAGTGTTGAAAGGAGTAGAAGATGATTTAATTGAGGTGAGGTCATCATCACTACTAAATATAGCATTCACATTGAGAGATGGTCTTTTATATGCTTTGGTGGGCTTAGCAGGATTATATACAATTCCAAATGAAGCTTCATGTGTGTTATGTTCTAAAGGAACTTTAATTCCTTGTTCAATTGTGCCACAACCATTGCCATTATAGCCACTCTTAGCTAAAATGTGAAAACCAGGACCATAAAGGGATGCCAAATCAAAAAGAGATGGTGATGCCTCATAGGTCTCAGTGCTATATAAATTAGAGGAAGGATTTGAACACTCATTTGAATTAGAAGCAACCAAAAAGTAGTTACTTAGTTGTTTAGAAAAAGTGGGTTGCTCTTTAGGTTCCTCCTTAGATTTATCCTTCTCAGTCTTAAATTCTTTCCGAGATACTCTATACTCTCCTACAAAAGTAGGGTTAAAGTCTGGATATCCCCAATCATCATTTGAGAGCACTTCTTCAAGATAAAATATTTCCTTAGGAGGAGATTCCGATTGAGTAGAAGAATCAGGAGTACTAGAAGGAACAAGATCATTAAAGGAAATAGATGTATTTGAAGAAGCGGGAGGATTCAAAGAAGAATGGGAAGTAGTTGAACAAGAAGATCTATATTTTAATTGTTCTTGAAGATTGGTATTAGCTAACAAGGTGTATGTCTTATTATTATAAATGAACTTGACTTGCCTATGCAAAGTTGAGGGGACAACTTGCATGCTATGAATCCAAGGTCTCCCTAATAGAAGGTTATATATCAAATTACCAGGCATAACATGAATAGGTGTAGATACAAGGATAGGACCTACCTTAACAGGCAAGGTTATGACACCTAAATCTTTTTTAGCAACATTATCAAAGCCTCATATAGAAATAGAAGAAGGTTCAATGAGAGAATGATCCACATTAATCTTATCCAATAGTTCCACACCGCAAACATTAAGGCCAGACCCATTGTCCACAAGGGTTCATCTTATATCACCATCGTTGATAATAACCACAATCATAAGAGGATCATATTGATGTTGGATTTCACGAGAAGGTAACTCATATTGTGTGAATATAATTTGAGCTTTGGGTTTGTTTGTAGGATCAATAAAAGAAGCCATGTTATAAGGTGTCACTGCAGGTGGGACATCTAAGTTTTTCAAAGAATCTTGTAACATCTCATAATAAGTAGGTGAAGTTTGAACCAAATCCCAAATAGAAATCTTGGCAGGAGTAGCTTTAAGTTGTTCAATGAGATCATACTCCTTACTAAGAGTCTGTGATATACAAGGCACTTGTGGAAGAGTAGGTTGAGAGGGAGGAAGTGAAGTTGGGGTAACTGGAAGGGGTTTAGGTTGTCTATTGTTTCTTGTGTTGCAGGTATGAGCAACCGTATGATAACTCTCTCCAGTGATTTTCTTAGCATACTCAGAAGGGCTCTTAGTAGGATAACCTCCTTGCACAATAATAACAAGTTTCCTAGGAGTGAAAAAAGAATCATTAGCATAACCACCTTGAACCACTAAGATAGGATTACGTTGAGAACTTTGAGAAGGACAAGAACCTTGAACTGTGAAGAGGGGTTTATTAGGTATTTCATTCACATGTATCAAATTGATTGAAGATGGTTTAGGAATATCAAATGCGTCCTTATGAATTTTAGAAGAAGAATGGACAAGATTGTTGGAAGAATTGTTGATAGTCTCTTCTCACACTAAGATGATATCATGGATAAGATCAATTTTAGGAGGTAGACTAGGAGTAGGCATTAATGTTTTAGAATGAATAATATTAGTAGGAAAGGTCATATCATCCTTCATCATCAAAGGATCTACATGGGGAATAGACTCTCTAGGAGAAGGATCAACATTACTCTCTAAAGTTTCACCTTTGAGAGGGAGACCTTTGAAAGAGATGTTAACAATCTTTTCTTGAACTAAGGTATCCTTATGAGTAGAACATAGTTGGGGAGAAGGAGATTCTTTACCTTTAGAGGGAAAGTGATTGAGATTTATGAGAGGTGAGATGATATCAAGGGGTTTACTCTCATAGGGTAGAGAATAATCAACACCTTCTTCTAATGGTTCATCCCAAATAGTGAGGTTATTGAAAACAAATATTAAAAATATCTTACACAAAGATGTCCTTATTGCCAATTTCAGGAGAAGGGATAACATTGTTCATTAATTCTTCATCCTTAAGAGGAAGAGTATCACTACATGTGTTTGAATCATCCTCTTGCATCAAAATGTGTTCAATAGGATATTTAGGGAAGAGAGAATTAAGGAAATTGATTATGATTTCATCTTCTTTTTCTAAGGCATCGTTATGGGTAGGACAAGCTTCGGGGCAAGGAGAACCATTTCTCATTAATGCATCATCTCTAGTGGGAATTTTGTTGAAGTCAAAAGAGGAAATGCCATCACTAGGAAAAGTAGAGACAATACCATCTCCTTGCATAAAATTATCCTCATGAGGGGAATATTCTTTAGGAGGGAGATGAACATCTTTCTCCAAATATTCATGCTTAGGAAGGAGATCTTTGAAAGAAGTGCTCATAACCTCTTGTTGCACTAACATGCCCCCATTGGTAAGACCGAATTTAGGAGAAGATAAGTCAATGTCCATCAACATATTTTAACTTAAAGAGGCATCATGTAGGGAAGGTAAGGTAACACTAAGAAAGGTGTTTATGATATCATCCTCTTCCTCTAAGATAGTTAGATGGGAAAGGCGCATTTTAGGAGAATTGTCAAGATCACTCTTCAAATCTTCATCCTTAGAGAATGGGAGAGTTTTGAAGGGGTTGATAATAACTCTTTTAGGCACTAAAATGTTGTCATAGATAGGAGGAGGTTCTTTAAGAGATGAAAAATTGAAACAATGGAAGCCAACCCATTATCACATTTATGGAATGAATGCACCATGACAATAATTTTCCTTTTTTAAATGATAACACATGCAAAATAGAAGGAAATGCTCAATTTTAACCAGTGAAAGCGCTCTAAATGTTGATTTAGAAAATGAAGTTTATGAGTGAAATGTGTTCCTAAATCAGATCTGAAATTAATGATCCAAATTAAGCTATCCACAAGTTCAATTTTGAATTGAAAAATTAGGTTTTTAACAAAATTGACCTCTAAATTTTGAAATTTGCAAGGAATTGAAACTTGTAAATGTAAATATGAATTTGAAATTAAAAAAAAACTCAGATCTAAGAACATAAATAAGAATTAAAGAAGATTGGATTCACGTCGGGTTCACCAAAATGTTGAAGGGGAAAAGCGAGATCGGGTGACTAGGACCTAATCCTACTTTAGCCAACACATTGGGAATACGAAAGAGCCTAGGGAGATAGCTCACTTTGGCTACTTATTGTGAGAAAGTGAGAGCCAAGTATTTCTATTCCTTTTGTTGTATGTGATGAGAAAAATAGGGTTTAATTGATCAACTAGACTAGGAGGTGAACAATGAAGCACATATGAACTAAAATTGAACAAACTTGCAGATTTGAAACTAAGATACTGAGAGGAGAGAAGGGGAAGGAATTTGGATGTGTACCTGATTTTACACAACTGAGTCAAACCGACCAGGACCAGGGTGCCATGCCACTGTCCCCGAGAACCTGACATAAAGATGCAACTGAGGGGATGCAATTTTGAGACCCTAAGCATGTACCCTGTCAAAAATAACTAATTTTGAGGGGGACCATGGCACCACGCCACTATCCTGGGCAGGAATAGGGTGCCATGCCCTTTTCCTTGACAATTTTGAGCAATTCTGAGATTTCTGGGTGGTACTTGTGCCTTTTCCTAATCTGAAACTCCTTCTGGGTACCTGTTTCTGCACCTGCAACTGAAAAGAGAGGGTTTGGGGTGGCTATATAGGGTTTTTCCTTAGTTAAACCCCTATGTTGGTGATTTCTACCTCCACAAATAGCCAGTTTATATAGTAAAATAGTGTGTGCAGGAATCTTGTGTGTGTGCAAGACCGTAAAATGAAAGCAAACAATCTAGAGCAACCCTAAAGAGTAAACCCTAATTTATTATAATTGACAAAGTAAATTCTCTAAATCAATGATGTAAAGTGATCTAAAGCATGAATGTAAATATGTAAATTTATGTAATGAAGCTCATGCAAAGACATGAAAATAACATGAAACCATACCCAATCCCTAAGGGAGGGGTACAAGCCAATCATTAGTCTGTGATCTCTTATTATTCTTCAATGTCTTCAAGACTCCTAATTGATGATGAATGCTTGATGAAATGGTGTTGAATTTTGTTGAAGACTCCAAATAAGTTTCTCTTTCACTACATAGAAGGCTCCTTGTGCTCCAAAAACCGGCTCTTAGATTCTTAGATCCATCCCTTGAAATGAAGAAAGAGAACTCTTATGTATGAAACCCTAGATCTTAATTTCAACTTGATTTCATCTTTAGGCCGACCTAGGATTTGAATTTCCTGCCAATATTTTGGGGTTAATCATTATAATATCATAAAATTATGCTCTCTAAATATCGGGAAAAAAGCCGAGGACCATGTGCAAAGTCCGACCAACTTTTTACCGAATTTTCAGGGCCATTAGATATGATGATATTAGAGTGAATCCCAAAGTTACAACTGATTTTGAGATGTTTTGATATACAAAATCGGGCCTTAAAGGTCGAAATAGGACATAATTAGGGTTTATGATTTAATGATTTATTGGAGGAATAAAATAAAAAGGGGCACACTTAGGGTAAAGGGCCCAATTTTATGATGTATGAAGTGATGAAATAGGACTTTAGATTTAATTAAATTAATTAATTAAATGCTTAAAGAGAAATTACAATGCAAGATGCAAACACACTAAGGCGGGTGCTAAACTAAGTGTGGAATTGTACCACCCTAGGAAGGGTGTACAATTTACGACACTACAGTTGGATGTGTTTGACCCCAATCAAAATTTTTGGTTGTTTTTGAATGGATGTGTGTGTCCCCATTAACAAGATGATGTAAGTGATTGGATGTGTTTTCCCCAATCACAAATTTTGAGTGATTATTATTGGATGCATGTGTCCCCAATCATAATTGTTATGAGTAGATGTGTGTGTCCATGAACTAACCTTGATGTTGGATAGATGTGTTTGTTTGTATCTAAAATTGATGTAAGAACTTAGATAGATGTGTTAGTCCCTATCCTTGGTTCCATGGGTATATGTGTTTGTCCCTATCCTTTGATGAAAGTACATTAAGCATGGTGAGGCTAGTTCCACTATTGCTTGACATGAGTAGATGTGTATGTTTCTACTCTTACCTTATATTTTTGTGAGTTACTGAATGTGGTTATCAAGTATTATGATGTACTTTCTCCCCATGTTCACACTAAGAGGGGGTGTTGGGAGTTAGTGTTCAAATAGGTGTTTAGGTTTAGCTATAAAGTAGTTGACAAACAACTTGATATTATTGTTAGAATATAAAATCAATTGTTAGTATGGTTTGTTAGAATATTATAGGATAATATATATTATTAAGTTGTACGAGAGATTATAGGTATGCGATTTGTTAAAAAACTCATATTATTAGGGAGTGGTTCCTATATTGTAGGATATTAAACTCCTTTATAATTTTGTAATGTATTAACAAAAAGTGACATTGAAAAATAAATTATATTATTGTGTACACTGTAATCTCTTATCATTTGTACATGGGTGCCTAATATGGCCAAGTAGCTAGGACCTACCTTTTCATATTGCATTTGTAAATATTCTCCCTACAATGGACTTAAGAGGGGTTGTTGGTCTGAAAGGGGTATTTTACCTAGCATGTTGATAACCTAGGTCCTAATCATATATGTTACTTAAAGTTTACTTAGGGTACACTAATAGGTCTTAGGAATATTTCTAGAAGTTTTGGTTGTCACATGCTCTTTTCTTATCATATTTACTTCTTGTTTCTTAGGTTATCATGTTAGTTGTCTCAAGTCATAAGATTAAGACACGTGTCATAATCTTATGCAATCCTATGTTCACCTTGGTAGATGTAGCAAAGGGATCCTCTTTGTAATCTCATTATGTTATAATTAATCTATTATTTTCATCCTTTGATAGAATAACATTATTCTTTCATAATTGATCTCTCTTATGCTTTCATGAAGTGCCTAAATCTTGGGTAGTTATAATCTTTAGCCAATCTTGCATGGTATAGAGTATTCTATACAAACCTCTTACAATATTATCTAATAACATTCATGTGTGGGGGAAAAAGCGAGACTAGGTTAACATGCCCTAATCCTACCTTTTGACACACATTACAGAATACGAAAGAGCCTAGAGATATCGCACAATTGGCTACTTCTTTTGGTGAAAGAGAGAGCCACGGGATATCTATTAGGATTTCTATTCCCTTGTTGAAATTGTAAGATCAAGTAATGCAAGTTCAAACCCTAATCCCAAAATGCAAGTATGAACTAATAACAAGATTGCAGAATTAAGATTAAACGATGAACAGCTGTAAATACAAGGATGAAATAAGAATGCTGATGTGTACTCGGAGTCAAAATCGAAATGGTAGTTTTTTTAATAATAGAGAAATAAGAGATGCAACAATATTTCTATTTTTATCAAGCAATAGAGAAATAAGATTTTGTTGTCATTCTTTGATAATTTATTTTTATTTTTTATGTTATACTTGTTTTGTTCATTATGAGAGTTTTATATTGTTCCATCATTGTTTTGCTTGCTAAATTTGTGTTTCTAATAATCATAAAAAGCTGGTCATGAGAATTATAAATAGAATTGCAAAGTAAATATGTTTAGAACTGCAAATACATACTTCAAAGTTCAATGAGATACCAATTAATGTGATAGTGGATGATCATATTCGTGAATGTGTTACAGAAGTGTTGCCTACCAACAAACTTATTTTGGATATATTGGTGTAACATGGGCATCAGTGGCAATACAAAAGAGTTAATCAAGTTGATCCTACTATTTTGGCCCCATTGTTATGCACAGATGGCGTTACCTCAAAGTTAAACAAGATACCAATTACTATGATAGTGGATAATCATAATCTCGAATGTGTCACAGAAGGGTTGCCTACCAACAAAGTTATTTACATAGATTTTAGAAACATAGTATATTATAATTTTTGTATATTACCCAAACCAAAAAAAAATTAATAGAGGGTACATTGTTTGTTAGTAGCTGAAATTGATAGGTTTTGACGAAAGAAACACCAACAAACAAAAAAATCTAGCGTGAGACACTTTCTCGGTGGGGACAATCCCCACATAAAGATAGCCTATCGGCTTATTATTTGATATGTTAATCATTAACAAAGGAGTTGAATATCGATATTCATGTTGCTACTATTATCTTTTCCATGTATCTATTTGATTTACTTAATCTTGTCTAAGAAACTATAAATTGAAATGTTATGCTAGTGAAAGATCCTAAATTTCATGATTTATGGTGTATTTTTATGAAATAGTTTACATTGAACAAGTATTCCCACAATGATAATAAAAATGTTTTACTCTGCTAATTTATATTCACACAAACTTTGCTCTACTCATTTATATTTGTGTAAGATCAACTCTTCCACTCAATGTGGTAGGACAAGCAAAGAAGCAAAGAACACATACAAATCAATTTGAGGTAGCTTAATTACCATCTCTTCACTGCAATTTTTAGATCTTCTTTTTTCTTTATTTATCAAGTACTATTCTAAAGGAATATTTTAGATTCACCTAATCTATTTTTTGTAGGGGCTAGCATGTTTAGTGCAAGTTTTGATAAAAAAAAATCCTAATCATCAACTATCAGTCAAGTATTGCGAAGCCCTAGCTCTAAAACATTCACAAACTTCACACATCTCATCTGCAAATCACTTTGCAGGTTTCTCTAAATATCACTGGGCATTAATGCATTGAAAAAGGAAAGCAATTCTAGATTTAGACATTTTAATGCTCTGGTTCTTTTGATAATAATCTTTCTTCCAAAGTTTTCTATGATTCCATTTTTTAGGTTTCTTTTTGTTAGACAATTCAAATAACCGAAAGACAACTAAGAGGGGTGCGGGAGGGGGGGAGGGGGGGTGAATCCATTGTCACAGATTATAGGAACCATTATCAATTTAAACTTTAATACCAGAACCCAAAACATTAATACCCGAATAGCAGTTAATCCAATTAATCATAAACAATAATCACATAATAAAAGCCATCCACATAACACCAAGATTTGTACGTGGAAAACCTCGTAAAGGGAAAAACCATGATGGGAAGCCTACCCATAGTCAGATAATAATTCTGCAGTAAGTATGTGAATTACAATGAAGGGGCCTGCACTTGCAGCAAGGCCAACAACCTAGAGCGCACTGCTCATCACAAAAGGAGCCTCACTTACTACATATAAATCCAAACTACAATCCGGAGAAGTGTTGAACTGCAAAAGATAGCATCTCCTATGCTTGAGTAAAGTTTTGGTTAAGCTCAATACGGGAGGACTAAATCCTCTTACATAAACCCAATTCGATCTCCAATGATCAACTAACTCCTCTGCCTGAATGATATTACATTATTCATACATTACATTGACCATGACCTATTACATATAACCATGATGATCTACAATGAGATCTTACATCTACTTATACAAAACCCTAGACCATAAACAATCAGATCGGCCACTAGATAATAAACCAATTACATAATTACAAACCATGTCGGCCTTATACCAAACAAATAATATCCAACTCATAAAACATCCCAGAAATACATCCATAGGTCCTATCCACATGTTACAATAAAGTCAGTCCATAACCTAGATCAACTGGGACCAAGTATAGGTCCATAGGCTATACAACAATGATCTTCAACTGCCAATTCTCAAACATGATCATCAACAACATCCTAAAACTCCACCAGAAGCTGCACCAACACCACTTATGCAATTCATCAAAGATCTCCATCAAAAGCTCTGTTAGTGAAACCCTTGCTGAAACCAGAAACCAATCTTCTAAGCAAGTAGGATAGCATCCAATAACCATACCAAAACCAATTGACCAAATATGAGTATAAGTATCATGAACAAGTTTATTCCATCATCAGACTATACCGGATCATGCCGGATCCAAGTTAACCAAAAACCACTTAACCTATCGGGACCAGAAGGGTGTCGGTAATGCATCCAAACAACTAGTGTTGGCATCAATGAAAAAACATCAATGCAACACATAACCAATTCCACCAAATGGCCAACAATCTCCCCCTTTGGCATTGATGGCAACACTAGATGTGAAAAATATCTAAGTACCAAGAAATGCCAAACAAGTCTCCCACAGATAGCTCTGAATATCAATATCTCCCCCCCTGTAAATAATATCTCTATAACATTTTGAATATCTTTTCCTTTTTCACAACAATATCACTCCCCCTTTCTTTTTATTTTTCCCTTTCTTTTTCATATCAATATCACTCCCCCTTTGACATCAATGCCATAAATCTAACAAAAATATCAAAGCAAAAACATAAGCCTCTAAATCACAAAGCTGACTACTCCCCCTGAGCAGTAGCATCCCACATCAGTGCCAAAATGAATAGTATCTCTGATAATAGATGTCAGACTGAAGCCAAACCGCATCAATCAAGTCTCTTACATCTATTTATACAAAACCCTAGACCATAAACAATCAGGTCGACCACTAGATAATAAACTGATTACATAATTACAACCATGTCGGCCATAGACCAAACAAATAATATCCAACTCATAAAATATCCCAGAAATAAATCCATAGGTCCTACCCACGCGTTACAATAAAGTCGGTCCATAACCTAGATCAACCGGGACCAAGTATAGGTCCATAGGCTACAACAATGATCTTCAACCACCAATTCTTGAACATGATCACCAACAACATCCTGAAACTCCACCAGAAGCTACACCAACACCACTTATGCAATTCATCAAAGATCTCCATCAAAAGCTCTATCGATGAAACCCTTGCTGGAACCAGAAACCAATCTTCTAAGCAAGTAGGATAGCATCCAATCACTAGACCAAAACCAACTTACCAAATATGAGTATAAGTATCATGAACAAGTTGATTCCATCATTAGACTATACTGGAGCCTATCGGATCATGTCAGATCCAAGTTAACCAGAAACCACTTAACCTACCGGGACCAGAAGGGTGCCGGTAATGCATCCAAACAACTAGTGTTGGCATCAATGAAAAAAAATCAATGCAACACATAATCAATTCCACCAAATGGCCAACAATCTCCCCCTTTGGCATTGATGGCAACACTAGATGTGAAAAACATCTAAGTACCAAGAAATGCCAAACAAGTCTCCCATAGATAGCTCTGAATATCAATATCTCCCCCCTTGTAAATAATATCTCTATAACATTTTGAATATCTTTTCCTTTTTCACAACAATATCACTCCCCCTTTCTTTTTATTTTTCCCTTTCTTTTTCACATCAATATCACTCCCCCTTTGACATCAATGCCAGAAATCTGATAGAAATATCAAAGCAAAAACATAAGCCTCTGAATCACAAAGTTGACTACTCCCCTTGAGCAGTAGCATCCCACATCAGTGCCAGAATGAATAGTATCTCTGATAATACATGTCGGACTGATGCCAAACCGCATCAATCAAGTCTCTTACATCTATTTATACAAAACCCTAGACCATAAACAATCAGGTCGACCACTAGATGATAAACCGATTACATAATTACAAACCATATCGGCCTTAGACCAAACAAATAGTATCCAACTCATAAAATATCCCATAAATACATCCATAGGTCCTATCCACACGTTACAATAAAGTCGGTCCATAACCTAGATCAACCAGGACCAAGTATAGGTCCATAGGCTACAACAATGATCTTCAACCACCAATTCTCAAACATGATCACCAACAACATCCTGAAACTCCACCAGAAGCTGCACCAACACCACTTATGCAATTCATCAAAGATCTCCATCAAAAGCTCTGTCGGTGAAACCCTCGTTGGAACCAGAAACCAATCTTCTAAGCAAGTAGGATAACATCCAATAACAAGACCAAAAACAACTTACCAAATATTAGTATAAGTATCATGAACAAGTTGATTCCATCATCAGACTATACCGGAGCCTACCGGACCATGTCGGATCCAAGTTAACCAGAAACCACTTAACCTACCAGGACCAGAAGGGTGTCGGTAATGCATCCAAACAGCTAGTGTTGGCATCAATGAAAAAAAATCAATGCAACACATAATCAATTCCACCAAATGGCCAACAATCTCCCCCTTTGGCATTGATGGCAACACTAGATGTGAAAAACATCTAAGTACCAAGAAATGCCAAACAAGTATCCCACAAATAGCTCTGAATATCAATATCTCTCCCCCTGTAAATAATATCTCTGTAACATTTTGAATATCTTTTCCTTTTTCACAACAATATCACTCCCCCTTTCTTTTTATTTTTCCCTTTCTTTTTCACATCAATATCACTCCCCCTTTGACATCAATGCCAGAAATCTAACAGAAATATCAAAGCAAAAACATAAGCCTCTGAATCACAAAGTTGACTACTCCCCCTGAGTAGTAGCATCCCACATCAGTGCCAGAATGAATAGTATCTCTGATAATACATGTTGGACTGATGCCAAACCGCATCAATCAAGTCTCTACCGGAGGGGCATAAACTCCCAATTTCTCTCTCAAGTACTCAAATGATTCCTTGGACAAAGGTTTAGTGAAAATATTTGCAATCTGCTCTTTAGTGCACACATAAATCAGTCTAACTTCATTTGCTTCCACATTCTCTTTCAAAAAGTTATACTTGATAGATATGTGCTTTGTTTTAGAATGCAATACCGGATTCTTTGATATATCAATAGCAACAGAGTTATCGCAGTGAATAACTATCGGTGCATCGCAATCCATCTTTATATCCTTCAACATTTTTTTCATCCATAAAACTTGTCTACAATTAGTAGCACCAACAACATACTCAACTTCAACAATAGATAAAGAATTACATGACTGTTTCTTGCTGATCCGTGAAACCAACTTCTTTCCAAGAAAGAAAGCTCCACCGGAAATACTTTTTCGGTCATCAACATCTCCAACCCAATCAGCATCTGTATATGCACATAAAGTAAAGTTATCATCCTTAGGATACCACAAGCCATATTCTGATGTACCTTGCAAGTATCTAAAAATATTTTTCACCGCCATCTCATGATTTTCTCTAAGATCACTCTGAAATCTTGAAACAATACAAACAACATTCATAATGTTAGTCTGAGTCAAATAAAGTAGACCTCCAATCATAGATTTGTATCTTGTAGGATTTACCGGTGCAAAACATCTTTTCTTGTCAATTTCTCACTTGTAACCATAGGAGTACTTACCGATTTAGAGTCTCTCATACCAAATTTCTTCAATAATTCTTTACCATATTTAGTTTTATAGAGAAAAATACCTTTGTCAATCTGAGTAATCTGCAAACCTAAGAAAAATTTCATCTCACCAATCATAGACATCTCAAATTCTTTCTCCATATTCTTGGAAAATTATATGCATAACTTATCTTCACCTCCAAAAATAATGCCATCAACAAATACTTCAACAATCAGTATATCATCATCAATGATTTTATAATATAAATTATTGTCAGCATTGCCTTTAGTAAAACCAAGCTTCAAAAGATATTTATCCAACCTTGCATACCAAGCTCTAGGTGCTTGTTTCAATCCATATAAAGCTTTTCTTAACCTGCAAACCATATCTATATCATCTGATAGTGAAAAACCATCAGGTTGCTCAATATAAACTTCCTCATCAAGATCCCCATTCAAGAATGCACATTTTACATCCATTTGATAAACCTTGTAGTTTTTATAAGCAACATAGGCAAGAAATAATCTTATAGCTTCAATCCTAGCTACATGTGCAAAAGTCTCTCCATAATCAATTCCTTCCTTCTGAGAATATCCTTTACAAACCAATCTAGCCTTATTCCTTATAACTTGACCATCCTCATTCAATTTATTTCTAAAAACCCATTTAGTTCCAATAAAAAAATTATTTTTAGGTCGGGGAACCAAGGTCCATGTGTTATGTTTCTCAATCTGATCTAACTCTTCTTCCATAGCTTTCAACCAATGTTCATCTTTACATGCCTCAATTACTGATACTAGTTCAACTTGTGAAATTAAAAATACCTCATTAGTTGCCAGTCTTCTTCTTGTCATCACACCATTACTCTTATCCCCAATGATTTGATCTTCAGAATGATTCAATCTCACATACCTAGGGGTCTTCTGACTTTTTGTTCCTCTTCCCTGTTCTTCAGTTACTATAGAATTCTCTGATGTTGTCGGAGTAATTATTTCAACTCTCTATTCTGGTAAAGGTGCTACCGGTTCAGATATAATCATTTCCACTGCCGGTTCCTTCTCATAAACTCTGATTTGACTTATGTTCAGCTCATCTACTTTGACATTAGCACTCTCCATAATTCTCCGCAATCTCTTGTTATAACATCTATATGCTTTGATTTCATTAGAATAACCAAGAAATATACCTTCATCACATCTAGGATCAAATTTCCCAATAACATCATCTCTCCTAATATAACATTTACTACCAAAAATTCTGAAATACTTAATTGTAGGTGTATTGCCAAATCATAATTCATAAGGTGTCTTACCGGTTTCTCCTTTGATATGTATTATGTTGAATGTATAAACTGCTATGCTCACTACTTCTCTACAGTAGATATGAGGTAGACTAGCTTCCATCATCATTGTTCTAGCAACATCCAAGATAGTTTTGTTCTTCCTGTCAACAACTCCATTTTGCTGAGGTGTCCGAGGAGCAGAAAATTGTCTCCTTATACCATCCTTGTCATTAAAGTTATTAAACTCACTGGATGTGAATTAGCCACCATGATTTGATCTCAAACATTTAATCTTCAATCCTGTCTCAGTTTCCACGTTAGCCTTAAAGATTTTAAACTTTTCAAATGCTTCTGATTTTTCTCTCAGAAAAGTAACTCACATCATTCTAAAATAATCATTAATGATTAGCATGAAATATCTATCACCTTGAAAACTTTTAACTCTAGCAGGGCCACACAAATAAGTATGAATAAGATCAAGAACGTCATTTGATTTATCTTGTATACTCCTAAAAGAGGTTCTGACCTATTTACCCATTTGACATTCTTTACATACCGGATTATAGGGCTTCATAATCTTAGGTATATCTCTAACTGCCTTAGTTGAGTTGATCTTCACAATGCAATCAAAACTCACATGACACAACCTTTTATGCCATAGCCAACTCTCACCAATCTTTGTAATCAAACATGTCTTTTCACTGGAGTTTAAGTGAAATACATTACCTTTTGTTTGTGTACCGGTTGCAATCTCCAAGCTAGATCTGTTAATGATTTTGCATTTTCCATCCTTGAACTGTAATTGAAATCCCTTGTCTACCAATTGTCCTACACTCAAAAGATTATACCTCAAACCTTCAACATAATAAACATTGTTAGTATTGCTCTTACCATCCAATGGTATAGTCCCTTTTCCTTTGATCATACATGCCTTATCATCTCCAAATCTAACTAGACCACCATCAAATTCTTGCAAAGACAGAAAACCCCTTTATCTCCAGTCATATGATGTGAACAACCACTGTCAATTACCCATTCATCCTTGTCTTCAATTTTAGCAACAAGCTCCTTTTCTTTAGGTACATTCTCTTCCAATGCCGGATCATCTTCCTTGATAGCCAGAAATACCCATTCCTTCCCATTGCCGAATCCACTAGCAGAGTCTTCTGTTGGTTCATCATCTGAATCAATAATGCCTTCCTCATCCACTATGTAGCATGATTTGTCTCTATTTTTCTTGTATATATACTTGTTCTGATATCCAGGGTTAGGCTTAAATGATCTTCTAACTCTTTCTTCAAATATTGAATTCCTTTTAGGACATCTAGATGCAAAATGACCAATCTTATTACATACAAAACATTTAAAAGGTGCTTTTCCTTCATACTTACTTCCTATCAGTCCTTTAGGTACTCTTCTAGCAAATAGTGCTTCAACTTGCTCAAACTCATCATCTTCTCTCTTCATATCTTCCAACTCCTTTTCATATAAAGCTTTCCAGTCTTGCTTACCGGTTATAAACGTAGATGCATGAAAATCAGGTTCAGTCTTCACAGCTCCAGAAGGTCCAAATTCCTCAAGCTCAAAAGCAGATAGTTTCCCAGCCAAAGTATCTTAGTTGACAGTTGTATTGGCCATTGTTCTCAACTCATTAATAGTAGTAACCTTCATTTTGTAAGCCGGTGGTAGGGCTCTTAGGACTTTAGAAACAATTTCATCTTCGCTCAGAGTTCCATCACAACATTGAATTCCCATAACAATCTCATTTACCCTTTCCATGAATGCAGTAATCCTTTCATCTTCAGGTTTTCATATCTCACTCGATAACTATCAAGTTTAGCAATATTCACTATAGGGTCACCTTCATTAAGAGTCTCCAACTTATCCCATATAGCCTTTCCAAATGATTTATCAGTTAATCCCATTATTTGTTGATCAAAAAGTGCACACAAGAGGGCTTCTTTTGCTCTACAATCATTCTCAAGCTCCTTGTCCAAGTTTGCCGGAGGAGGATTTCCAGATCCCGGATTATACGGCGTGACACCATTTTGTGTGATCTCCCAAATCTCCTTGCCAAGGTATCTCAGATGAGTCTCCATCCGAATCTTCCATATTGTGTTATTTGTTCCATCAAGCCTCAAAATATCCCTTTGAAAGATAGCTCCAAAAGAATCGGATAAACTTGAACTGTTAGTCACCATAGGATCTTCCTCAAGCGGTTAAGCTTTCTGCAGAGAGGACCAAAGCTTTGATACCAATTGTTAGATAGTTCAAATAACTGGAAGACAACTGAGAGGGGGGGGGGGGGTGAATTAGTTGTCATAGATTACAGGAACCATTATCAATTTAAACTTTAATATCGGAACCCAAAACATTAATACCAGAATAGCAGTTAGTCCAATTAATCATAAACAATAATCACAGAATAAAAACCATCCATATAACACCAAGATTTGTATGTGGAAAACATGGTAAAGGGAAAAACCACGGTGGGGAGCCTACCCACAGTCAGACAATACTTTTGTAGTAAGTATGTGAATTACAATGAAGGGGCCATCACTTCTAGGAAGTCCAACAACCTAGAGCGCACTGCTCATCACAAAAGGAGCCTCACTGACTACATATAAATCCATACTACAATTCAGAGAAGTGTTGAACTACAAAAGATAGCATCTCCTATGCCTGAGTACAGTTACGGTTAAGCTCAATACTAGAGGACTAAATCCTCTTACATAAAACCAACTTGATCTCCAATGATCAACCAACTCCTCTGCCTGAATGATATTACATTATTCACACATTGCATTCCTTGACCATGACCTATTACATATAACAATGATGATCAACAATGAGATCTTACATCTATTTATACAAAACCCTAGACCATAAACAATCAGGTCAGCCACCAGATAATAAACTGATTACATAATTACAAACCATGTCAGCCTTAGACCAAACAAATAATATCCAACTCATAATACATCTTAGAAATACATCCATAGGTCCTATCCATAGGTTACATTAAAGTCGGTCCATAACCTAGATCAACTAGGACCAAGTATAGGTCCATACACTACAACAATGATCTTCAACCGCCAATTCTCGAACATGATCACCAACAACATCGTGAAACTCCACCAGAAGCTGCACCACCACCAGTTATGCAATTCATCAAAGATCTCCATCAAAAGCTCTACTGGTGAAACCCTCACCGGAAGCAGAAACCAATCTTCTAAGCAAGCACGATAGCATCCAATCACCAAACCAAAACCAACTGACCAAATGTGAGTATAAGTATCATGAACAAGTTGATTCCATCATTAGACTATACCAGAGCCTACCAGATCATGCCGGATCCAAGTTAATTAGAAACCACTTAAAATATCAAGACCCGAAGGGTGTCAGTAATGCATCCAAACAGCTAGTGTTGGCATCAATGACAAAATATCAATGCAACACATAATCAATTCCACCAAATGGCCAACACTTTTTACATTTAATTTTTTTTAATAGATTTCTTTGTAAGAAAATCATGATCTTCCTATTAGGGCTAAAATTCAGTCTTATTTATGCAGAATTCTTTAAAAAACAAAAGGCTCGTTCCTAAAATATTGCAATTTTTATGCTAGATATAGGGCTTTTAAATAGGAAATAGTTTAGTTCACATTCTCTAATTCTCTTAATCTATTTTATAGGTGGAATAATCAATCTTTTTTTAGGTCCTTAGTAACTTCTTCTCAATTTCTAGAATTATTTCATCTCTAACATTTTTTATTGTGGGTTTCTTCTATCTTTTTTGGTTTTAGATCATCTAATTGAATCCATATTAACAACAATAACTTAATACAATAACATGAGAGAACAATGATGGTGAAGATTTGAATTCAATGTCATAAAAGAGAAATAGGGATTTGGATAAAGAAGACATATGTTCTTGTATCCCAAAAGACCATGGGGCTCTACAGATAATCGATGTATCCATGGAGGCATTGGAAGATATTGATTTACTCATGAATCTCGTTGTAATATGCCATTTCATTAGACCAATGATTGATAGGGAAAAAATAAGGTTTTGGGTGGGGAAAAACTAGAAGACACTAGAGATCATAATTTTTTTGCCAAAAGGGTTCTTTATTGCTATATTTGTATATGTGGAAGAAAAGGAACAGATATTACAATCAACATATGAAGAATGGGGGAGTAACCATTATACATGCAAAAATGGAGCCCCAACTTTAATCCAGCCAAACTCATCTAGATGACAGACCAATATGGATTCAACTGTACAATATCCCTCTGGAATATAGGTCAGAGTTATATCTAAAAAAATAGGCAAATATCTGGGTACATTGATTGATATAGATGTTAATTTGGTGCATGGGGAATCCTACATCTACCAAAGGATAAAGATAGTTTCTATTAGAGAAATACCTAAAGAAATTTGATTGTGCATGAAGGGGAATCATTAGATGTAGCAAGTTGGCATAGAGGAAGACAATAAATATTGCCTGTGATGTGGAAAGTGTGATCATACACAAAAATATTGTATGAACAAACCCAAAACTGTTAATAAATGGATTCCAAACAAGCATAATAAATATAAGACAGGACAACCAAATGCACAGGCTCAACAACCACAAGACCCCAAGAATAGTCTCCATATTGTAACAAATAAAATGAAAGTAAATAAGAAACCAGATGTGATGACCAGGAGAAAATAGTTCATCTTAGAGGATAATAACAAGTCTCCAAATCAGGTGAAGCTAGTCTTGTATAGTTAGAATTTAATAATGAGAGAGAACACTCTGAATCATGAAACAATGTTGCTAAATGCCAAGGAAGATGGGGTTACAAAGGTCATGGAGATGGTATGCGAAGATAATTTTATGGAAGAAGAATATGTGGAGGCAAAGATAGAAGAAGAAGATGAGATCAAGATCTTGGACCCAACATGTACTAGTCAATCTACAACAATTTCTTTGGGCAAAAAAAAAAAAAAAGGAAAAGGCGGAAATACCAACAAACAAAAGAGAGAAGAAGAAGCAAAGGAGAAGGGCCTTCCTAGCATCACCAAATTTTTTATTTCCAAGGGAGTTGAGTTCTCCCTTGGAAGACAATGAAGATCTCAATATGGAATGTCAAGGGCTTAAATACCCTTAAAAAATGGTTCTTGTTGAGAACCATCTCGACAAGATTTCTTTAGATATCATAATGCTACAAGAGACAAAAGTTGACTTAAGTGAGGCAGAAAAAATCTTAAAATATTGCAAACTCTAGGAAGGTTGTTTTTACTCGGCTAATGGATTGGTAAGCAGGATGGCAACACTATAGAGGAATCAAGACATAAAAATAAAAGTGGTAAATTCTAAGGAAAATTGGATGGAATGTCAAGTTGACAATACCATTCCAAGCACAACTTTTCAACTTTTCAACGCTTATGGTCCTATTAAGAACATAAAAAGAAGTATGGTTGGATCTAAGCAATAGAGCTAAGATAGTGACAAAGATTAATTATATTATGAGTAGCGATTTCAATGCAATATTGGACCTACGTCAAAAAGAGGAGGGATCATAGAATCAACTAAATCATAATTGATTTTTGTGAATTTGTGGATGATATTGATGGTATGATGAAATAATAAGTATCTGGTAGAATACTAAGAGGGGGTGGGGGGTGAATTAGTATACTGAAAAACTGATACAAAGTTCCCAAACTCAAATTCAATCACACAAAGTAAACATATCACAATCAAGATCAATATTCATAAGAATACTTGACATCAACCAGCTTGACTGCTATGACAACTTAACAATAAACAACTTCAATCTTGTAAACATCAACAATGCTTAATCATATCTCAACATATTCATCTCTCAATGCTTCTAGTTATCATGCCTTATCAAAAGTTAATCAAATCAACAAATAAGATCGTAACCACAAAAACATTCACCACTTGACACAAATGTTTATACCTAGAAAACCCAAATAGGTAAAAACCACGGTGAGATGAGACTCACAAGGATAGCTATCTGAAATCTTCTAAAGTTTGCCCTGTTAGGAACCAAGCCTGTTAAAGCTTTACAATAAGTCCTGTTAAGAACTAAATCTGGTTAGGAATCACTCGGTTAAGGGATTTACAAATATGCCTTGATGAAAAGCACAATACCCTGTTAGGAGTAACCTCGCTGGAGGATTTAAGAATCCAAGCTAATGGACCACCTTGTTAGAGGATTTAATAAGTAACCAAGCTTGTTAGAGCTTACCCGGTTAAGGGATTTCACTTCTGCTGTAATTGTTAGAAAACAACAGGTTTTCTTGATCTGTCTGAATAGCACTACATTTGCTTGATCAGATCCTTTTAAGATTCAATTTGCCTTTACTCAAAGTGCAGATTCATTCACCGGTTAGGCAAATATACACTCAACAGGTTTCTACCAATCTTGCCAACAACTTCATCGACCTTAAATACAAATCAATTAGGTCGGTACAACAACAAAAACCTAATTCTCATCATCGAGATTACACACAAGTTGGTACAATCTTGACCGTTAGAAATCATAACAATCTCTTCACATTATTCAAGAAAATTCCAACCGCTCCATGATCACCGCTTCATTGTGTTGGCATTTTGATGATTATGTTATGATTATCATTGATGGACACACACTTTCTATGAGATCACTTTGTGAATGTATGAATTATGCTCAATCGGTAATTGTTCCAAACTGGTATCATGTTGTAGTCTTTAGACTATTGATGTTATGCAAAAAGTGTTTACCGATCTCAAGCGACATAGAGAGATCAAGTGGTTTACGGATCTCAAGTGGAGCGGAGCGAAGGAGCCAGAAGTGGCAGTTATCTTTTTCCTAGTCTTCAGTTTTTGTCAACCGAAAATCTGTTTGAACTAGTATTACTCTGAGTTACCAACCAATAACCGGAAAAGTGGTATAAACCGGTAATACTCTGTGATGAGTTACCAACCGATATATTTTTGTGATGAGTTACCATCCACCGACACTTTGACGGTGATTTTGTGTCGTGTTACCAAATGTGTCTAGATACATTGAACCTAGGAACTTGCAATGTAATCATATTGGACCGACATGAATTAGATTCCTTTTAAGGACATCATGTCTAGGGTTTTGTATGTGTATGTATGAGTATAGCTGTAAGGTTTTGGTGGTCGTCAAAGCTCTTGTATGTGCAATCTTAACTGAGAAGATCAAGTCTATGTACTGCAACAGAGTGTGGATTTACTGAAGACTGAAGTAATGCTGAAGAGCATAAGCTATGAGCTATAATGGATCTAATCAAGTATACTATGCTATTTGCTAGATCATTCACTTGTTGATTACTCACATCTTTGACAAGTCAGAAACCCTTAACCGGGTAGGCCCAGAAAAGCCTTTGTAAATCCTCTAACAAGGTGGTTCACATCTATGGATTTAAAATCCTCTCACAAGGTAGTCTTTAATCAAACTTATCTCCTAACAGAGATTGAGATTCCTAATAGGATCTGTTCTGGTAAAGAATATTGTATGACCTTAACCGGCCTGGTTTCTATTCTGCAGATAGTTACTTGTGAGTTTCATCTCACCGTGGTTTTTCCCATTTGGGTTTCCACGTAAAAATCTCTTGTGTTATGGTGATTGTGCTTCTATGGGTGAATGCCTTATTTGCTATTTGGTTTGCATGTTTGTTAACCGGTTTGTTTGTTAAACTGTTTTACCGATTTACTGCTAGACTGTTAAAGTGTTTAAGTATAGTATTTTTTGGTATACTAATTCACCCCCCCTCTTAGTATTCATCACATCAGACTTTGTAACTCATAACACGCTATGCATTAGATGCAATCCACTTTGCTCCTTCCCTAGACAACAAACAAATGCACCTAAACAATCTGAACTTATCCTCATACAATGATCGCACGTGTCTCCATCATTACCGCTCGTTATATAATAAACCAACAAACTTGATCGGTTAGGGTTTACCGGTTACATTGCATAGAAAGGTTTTACCCTTTACACTGGTTCAACTCACAAACTTAACATACCGGTTTACAACATCTTCCACAAAGCTCTTCCTATCGGTTACTAGCCAATATAAAAAATAACAATATCAACAATAACATGAATACCATTACCGATTCAATTGACATGAATGACAACATATCATTAATGCAATCTATATGCA
Source organism: Cryptomeria japonica (assembly GCF_030272615.1). Taxonomy (NCBI): domain Eukaryota; kingdom Viridiplantae; phylum Streptophyta; class Pinopsida; order Cupressales; family Cupressaceae; genus Cryptomeria; species Cryptomeria japonica. The sequence goes on along the minus strand of NC_081407.1, from coordinate 993,225,397 downwards.
AAATGCCAGAAAACTAAAAATGCCAACAGATATAAGGGCAATAGATTGTCTTACCTCTAATGGACTCCATAGATGGACCAATAGATAATCAATATTTATAAATATATCAAAAATAATAGATAGGTTTATTTTATCTCCTCTATGGATGCTGGGAGAGCATTTGATAGAAACAAGCATAATTCCTATGTCCTTATTAGACCACTTTCTTGTGAAGTTGGATATCAAGGAGTGAAATAAGCCAACAAAATCCTTTTTCAAATTTTAAAATATGTGGTGGTAGGAGGAGAGTCTTGTATTGCTCACTGAAAAATGGTGGAAGGAATTCAAACCCAAAGGAACAATTAGTTACATATTCTATAAAAGATTGCACAACATAAAATCAAAGGTTAAGGAGTAGAACGCCATTGCTATCAAGAAAAGGAAAGAATTGAGAAAGACTCAGAAGAATCATGAAGGGCATGTTCAATGAAGACTTTATAAAAGAGAAAGATCTAAAATCCTAATACTTGGAGGTTCTAGCATGAGAGGAAATATATTGGTGAGATAAAGCTTGTGATACATGGCTAAGATTAGGAGACTCAAATTCAAAATTCTTTCTCACCTCAACTAAATCCTGTCGAGCACAAAACAAGATTAAAAATATTACAATGGCCAAGGGGGACAATCTACGATATAAGATCTTTAAAAAGTGAGCAACTGATTTCTTCAAAAAAATGCTTGGTGCCTCTATGAGCACATATTGCACATCAAATTCTCATGTTCTACAATGCATTCCAAAATGTTTATCATAGGTAGATAGCCAAATGTTAAATGAGACAATCTTGGAGGAGGTAAGACTAGCAACATTTTAGATAAAACTGGATAAATTGTCAAGCCCCAATGGGTTTCCAATTTCCTTCTATCAAAAAATCTGCTCATTTATTGGAGAAGATGTATGGAGGGTAGTGAAAGACTTTAGAGTTAAGAGAAGATTTCTAAAAGATTTAAACAAAATAGTGGTTACTTTAATCCCCAAAAAGAGTCACCATATCTCCTTTGATGAGTATAGGTTGATATTACTATGTAATTCAATTTACAAAATAATAACATAAGTAATGGCCAATAGTTTGAAGAGAGTAATGAACATAGTAATATTTGAGGAGAAAAACGGATTTTGCCCAGGCATATACATTATTGGCAATATAGTAGTAGCCAATGGGGTGGTTCATTCTATGGTGTTTATGATAATAAAACTAGACATAAGTAAGGCCTATGATAGGGCTGATTGGAACTTTCTAGAGGAAACTCTTAAGAAATTCGACTTCAGTTGTAACAAGCTAAAATTAAATAAATCATTTAAACATAAATGTAACATGTTGAAACGAATATAACCGTTAACATTAAGATTGGACTTAACATATAAAAGAAGAGATTTTATTTTTTAAATAAACAATATCTGAAAGTAATTACATTGCTTTAAACCAAACATAAATGTAAGATAAGAAAATAACTAAACATTGCATTAAATAAAAGAGAGAGAGAGAGAGTTTAGAGAGTACATTTCATTTGATGCTAACATTATGAACTTCATAACTTTATCAAGATACCAGTGAGGAGGGAAAGTATTATCAGGTCGATTTTTTGCCCAACCACGGACTTACTAGTCCCCCGTGCCATATCCAACTGGATTGGCCCAACCCTTCACAAAGAGGTAATGGGATGTGGAACTCAATGCCATTTGAGACTTGGTGTTATAAGACCTACACAGCTAGTTGGCCATACACTATGGGTAACTCCCAACTAGTATGACGCTCTTGACTAGAGGTGTATATGGTACTAATGATCTGATGGTAGCATGCATTGCACAACACCACCTTGGCCAAGGTTTATACACTACAAGCATGATTAAACGTTATGTAAATGATCACCACCCTTCTCGGCATAGGTCTAGGGTTAAATGGGTTCAATTGAACTCTTATAGGAACTATGATCACGCGTATGCTTAACATTCATTTGTTAACAACTCTATTACTCTCATAGTTATTGTTAATTTATTCTTATTTATGATTGGAAAGATTTGTAATGATTAAACTAAATCCTTGGGATGGGAAAATAGGGGGCATAAGAGCTGCCAGTTGTACATCCAACTCATAAATACAGAATGTGAACCATGTCAGACATGTCTCTTCTATCCTGAAATCTTGAGGGTAATAACTCAATGGTGATGCTATCTGCGTCAATGTACAATGGTTCCCTTCTGCCCAGTATCTTCCTAGACTAGGGTATTAGTTGATTTCATAAACTAGAGATGATAATCTCAATTACATAGGTTGTCTGATGCTACTGTTTTGATGTTATTTCAAATAGACAAATCTGAGAATGCTCATTTAAGAGGCATAAATCTTCTTATTTCTGGTCTTAGGAAGATCACCCTCTCTAAGTACATATATAAGTATACATAAATATAAATACATTTACATACATGTTAAGTATTACCAGTTGCTTCAACTAGTTGATTACCAGTCATAATTGTACTGATATACACTTACTAGTATATGTTAATGTACATATATAAGTATACACAAATACAATTACCTTCACATATACGTTAAGTATTCTCAGTTGTTTTCAACTAGTAGGTATTCTTATTTAAGCCAAAGTGACAAACAGTTCCTAATCAAGGATTTCTTGTTTAAATTCTCTTAGTCATCAAAAGACTGCTGCTATAGTCTTTGGTCTTAAACAGTGAAATAATTCCTCATCTAGTCATAAAAGTATGTGCTAAGTAGATTTTTTTTTATAAAAAAACTATATCCTTTTCTTGCGTTTTGTTTTCCATAACCCTAATACCAGGTGTTTCTCCAAATCTGCTCAAGGAGTCATGGGAATTCTCTCTTCCTTTCCCCACGCCATTTTCATGCTCTTGCATGATGGCAAAGATAAGGTAGTCACGCCAAATGCCTTCGAGTTTTTTCCTTCATATTTCAGCATATGAAATATTATCTACCATGCGTTATTTTTTTTTTTTTAACATACAAACTTCCTTTATTGCCCGATAAAATACAAGGCATGGTATATAACGTGCATTGATATATATGGATTAAACATATATTGATGTTTTATTCACTTCCTTTCTTTATGCCCCATAATACATTTGGTAGCTTAAGGAAATTTCAAAATTTATGAAAATATCAAGGCCTCCCCCCTTATCAAACCCCATTTATAATATTCGCCAAACATAGTTGGCTTAAGGTTATTTTTTTAAATTGTTTAATTTTACCTAAGCTAGTATTGTGTAAAACATATTCATATATTTATCTATATGAATATATACGCTTTATGTATGCATAACTATGGGGGCACGTATACTGTTGGTATATGTACTCTCACATTCATGCTATGCATATGATGTATATATTGATATATATACATATATAAATATATTTTCATGATAAAACATGAGCCTCTGTGGAATTTAAATGTTAATTAATTAAAATTTCCTTAAAATAATAGTAACGAGTTACCTCGATATGCAAACAGAAACCTAGGGTTGTGAACCCTAAAAATCTCTACACAAACCATCTAGAGTTACTTGACGCAATGACCAACAAGGTTTGACAAGGTCAATAATAAGTCTACCTGGCTCAGGGTTAGAGTTTTAGAAGGCGCGAGTTCTTTCTTCCCTTTATCTCCCGACCTGATGATACGTTCCCTCCCTTCATGGAGGATGACGATCTCCTGCACACACTTGGCCAATTAAATCTGTAGACGTATAAATCTGACCACTTTCTTAAATAAATATTTAATATTTATTTTAACCCCTTCCTCTTATAAATTAAATTCTATTTAATTAATTTCTTCATTTTCATCTATTTGATTAAATGAATTACTCAATTTATTTAATTAAATTCACCTTAACCTTTTCTAGCCTATAATTAAATAAAATCACTTTATTTAATTAATTCCCCTTTCTCCCCTTTTAATTAAATTTATATTTAATTAAATCGATCCTTGCAAATAAATAAATCTAATTTATTTATTAAATCTCCCACTTGTATTTATGCAAGTTGCACCTATTTTAGTTGAAATAAAGCAATTTTATTTTTAAAAAAAATCCTTTTCCCCCCACTTGCATTTTCCTACATCTCCTACTTGCCTCCTAAACCCCTTCTAAATTCTTCTTATCACTTCCAATTTAGCCTAAATTCATATCCTAATTATTGTCACATTCCTAAGCAAAGGGAAGTCACTTCTCAAAGCCTCCAAAGTCTTTGAAACGCATTAAAGGATTCATGTCTTCAACAAGTTAACCCTCAAAGTCTTCCTAACCATTAATGGTTAACTCAACCTTCTTGCATGGTTAGAGACTTTCTCTCTATCTTAACACTCATCTAACCCAAGGGTCTCATCAAGCATTCATGGCTTTAACCTTGGTTATCCTATTAACCCTTGCACAAGAGTTTACCCCTTGGGTAAAAGCTTTATCCAATGGATGACCCTAACCTAAGCTTAACCCTTACCTCCTAGGCTAACCTTCATGTCTTCTCAGACATTTAATGCTTCTTGCATCTCCTCTCAAGCAACCTGTTGTGGACAGTTGTCACCATTTTATTGGTGAGAATTGTAAACATGGATTGATTAACTTTCAATCCTATCCCTTGTTAAGATTATTCAATCTTAACCATCCATTGCCCTATTTTCCCTATAAATAGAGCTCCCATTCTTCATTTTTCATAATATCAACAATCTTTCATGCATCTACATTATAGTCTAATTTACTAAGCATTTTAGCCTCTCTTTGTTAGAACATCATCATAGCATTTAGGAATATTTTAATATCATAAGATATTCATGCTAGGATAGTATATCATCCTAGGATAATTTGCTAATATTTTATCTTATCATCATCTTCATACTAGCTTAATCATCATAGTTTTAACATCATATATATCTCAGAATGCATTCAAGCATATAAATCAAATATCACTTGTTCTTGGAGTTGTCATTCCTTAGTCACTTTGCTCAATGATCTGAGAGAAAAACATTGACTTTAGGGATCCTATGAGATAGAGAACAATGGGACACCCCTTGGGAAGTTGAATTATTTCAAATAGTTCACATACTTGCACCAAGAGTCTCATTGGTGTGTGGGTCTTTTGGATTCGAGTTATTCCTTTTCGTCACCGCATTTTCCCGCATACATTTCTGGCGTCCATCATGGGGCACGTCCCCATAAATAACATCATTTTTGTGTAGGCTAAGGATTACAAGCACACTGGAATACCCTTTAAGCGCATCTAGAGTATACTTTAGTGCATCTGTGGGAAACAATAGCGCATTCATTGCACTGTTTAGCGCATAGGACCCATCTTATAGCACTTTTAAACTTCCTTTTAGCGCATAACCTTCTTTGTTTCATTTTATGCATAGAAGTATCAACATAGCACATTCAGGCATCAGGGTAGCGCGTATGAGTCATCTTTTAGCGCTTTTATACCATTATGTAGTGCATTTGTGCAAAATTTTAGTGCATGACTCTGACAAAGAAAAAGAAAGTTTGTAACAGAGTTAGAAAATTAGGCTTGTGTAAGCCCGCCTAAAGTTAATTTTTTTTCACTAACTTCCTTTTTATTGCAGGTTACTAATCATTTCTTGCAGGTTGAAGGAGTTAGATTTAGGAATTTGATTTCTTCCTAGCTTTTCAAGTTGGTTTAAAAAGAACTTATTTCCCTTTGGTTAAAAAGAATCTCATTTTATTTTGGGCTTAAAATAAATCAAATTTTCTTTTGGACATAAAAGGAACCTCATGGCAAGGTAAAAAGAATAAAAAATCAAACACATTTACTTTTTTGCAAGATTAGGGAAAACATTTCATTTGGGCTATAAAAAGAACAACAAATTTTCATTTTATTGCAAGGATAAAAAGCAATCAATTTTTTTCATTTATTTTGCAAAGTGATTTCCATTTTAAGTAAACGTGCTTTACTTTTTGTTGACTAGGATTTCCATTCCTAGTTAGACGACACATTGCTTTGTGGGGTAAAAGGAACACCATGCTTGTTGGAGCAACATCTCCAAATAGATCGTAGTTAATCATTGCCTTGAAAGTTAAAAAGAATTGTTTGCCTTGTCTCAAAACTGGAAGGTATATGCTTTCCCCTTAATTGGGTGACCAAAAAACCAAACCACTCTTTCATGATTTCTTTTACTTCAAGCACTTAAACCCTTTAGAAGGCCTGCCCTCCTGAGTTGCCCTTAGGGTGCCATTAATGGCCGATGAGAGGGGAATGACCTAGGTGGGAGATGACTTTATCACCAAGTGTTCCAACCCACTATAATCAAATGTGGAGGTTGACGAAAGTCCCCTTCAAAGATTTTGCTTAGCGATTAGTCTTCCCCCAGTATCTTTAAGATACATAAAGCCTTTGTTCTAAAGGTTGGGAAGCCTCTCGAGGGAGTTTATCACTGAAGATCGAAGGAAAACTTGATTACGAACCTTAGCATTAGAAACTTTGAACCGAGTCAGTTGCCAAACATTGACAATATCATAGTGCAAGGGTGGGGAAGAATCCGCCCTCAAGATCACTCACCATATATCTCCCAAGATAACTACTCAAATTGTGAAGCAATTCACTTTGGGTTAATTTCTGGCAAAAGGCAAAAAAAAGGGCGCCCCCTAGGGGGTGACAAGGTTGTTTGAGCTGACGGAGTATCGAGACTAGTGGGCTATGATATTGTTGATGACCTTTGAATAAAGAGTCTACTTAATATGTCTTCTTTGTAATCCAAACCAGTGAAAACATCGGGGATTTGAAAACATCCTCAAAATAACATACACTACTTGTTTAGCATAGAAAAATTGTTATCTCTTCTATATGTCATTTTTTCAAGTCATTTTTCAGAAAATCATCCATCAAATCACAAGTGTTATTTTTCAACGTCACAACAAAAGCATCAAATGGAGAAATCGGGGCAGTTAGCGCATAGGAGCAACATCCTAGCGCATCTCAAACATTTAGTAGCGCATTCCAACCAACGCTTAGTGCTTTCATCACTCAAATTAGTGCATGATCAGTATCATACTGGTAAGAATCCAGATAACACTTGTCAACATCACTGTAGTGCATACAAGCATCAGTCTAGCGCGTTCAAAGCATATTATAATGCTTTCATACCAAACATCAACGCGTAAAAGGGATATATTAGTGCATAGCCTATCCCACAATTTTATTATCCGACAGTATACAATAGTGTGTTGGAGAGACAACATAGCGCATAGTGAACATTCTGTAGCACTTTGAAAACATCATTTAGCACATCAGGTCTCTGTCTTAGCACATGGTCAATATTAGTGAAAAACAAAGAGCAAACCAGTCACTTTGGAAAATTTTATCAACATTTTCAGATACCTTTTTGGGTCCTCTGATAAATCCAACAACACAACTTCGAAAAAGGATCGTAAGTGAGAAAATCCCGAATCCAAAAAAGCACTCTTCGAAAGAGTTTTCTAATCATCAACTAGCTTGAGATCAGATTTTATCCAATAAAATTAAGGAGTATCAGAACAAGTGATCAAAGTTCCACCATCCAATGAATCCTATCAAAACAATACCTAGTTAGGTCCTCAAGTTGTCAAATTAAGTTTCTACATCAGGAAACTTGACTCATATCATTTGACACACTTTGTCATTGAGGCGAATCGAACTAAACCTATACTTGATAAAGTAAACTTGAGTTTTCGAATGAAGTGTCCATATCCAACATCAACATCAACATCAACATTTTATTATTTGTGTATGACCACTCCTCATATTTTCAGAAGAAGAAGTCTTCATCAAAAGACTAAGCTGAAGAAGAGACAAACTAGTCCTAGGGTCCTTACCAAAAAGAGTAAATTTCTCTACATCAACCTATCCAAACTGAAACTTTGATCAATCACATGACCATCCCTTGTCACTTGAAAAGAAGAAGCTTATTCAAAGGAAATGAGTCCTATCCTAAATCAAGATCAAGATATCATGGCTCTCCAATCTAATCCCATTTTTTTTCAAGATCCCACCTATCAAGAATCTTATGATGATCCCCTAAAATTTCAGTATTCCATCCATGATGATCCCCTTTTATCTCAAGAGCAGAGTCCCATTAAACATCCACCTCCTAAGAAAGAGCATGATACCCCTTCCAACTCCTTCACTAGTCTAATTCAAAATCAAGAGAAAAGCACAAACTCAAATGATCCTACTCCAAGTCAATATCAAGATCAAGGAATCCTTTCATCCTCCAAATACATTTAGGTCCTTTTATTCCAAAGTCAAACTCTTCATCCTCCAAATCCATTTTAGGTCTTTTCATTCCAAAGTCAAACTCTTCATCCCCTAAATCCATTTTAGGTCCTTTCATTCCAAAGTCAAACTCTCCATCCCTTCCATCCATCTTGGGTCCTTACCTCCATCCATCCACCAATCCATCATCTCAAATGATCCATAAGAAAGATCAACAAAGGCACATATCTTTTAACTTCTTTCAACCATCTATCTAAATATCTTTTCAAAAGTATTCTTCCATCATTTCCTTTATCTATTTTGGATCCTGTTACCCTCCCTTAATTCTCAATTGTTAAGCTGAACAATTCTTGGCAGTATTCTTTGAAGTGAGGCCTTCTATAAAGTTTAGTTATATGTCGGCTCATAAATTATTTGAATTTGAACCTTTTTGTTGAACTCATCCAAGGTACAAAGTTCACGCAGTTTTGTCACTCTGTGGTCATGTATTTAGTAAAGTTTTGTCAGTGGCATCTTTGAACTTGAACCTTTGAATCATCTTTGAAAAATGTTCAAGGTTCAAGGTTCAATATGTATGAGAGTGGAATTTGTTCCGAAGTCTTGTCTTTAGCAAGGTCTGTTGTATATTATTATGTTGGTCCGTCGGTAGACCATTTTGGTTTTGTTGAACTTGAACCCTTGAACCACCGTTGAAGGGGTTCATAGTTAGAGGTTCGACGTTGGATGAATGCAACTTCAAGTGGAAAAGGAAAGCATCATGTTGGTGGGTGTTTTGAAAAATGAATATTCCAAATTTAAAGAGAACTCGAGATAATAAGTTGTGAGGTGTACTATATTGCATGGTAATCATGAAAAGGAAGGAATAAGATGAATAATAATGAGATGTCAGGAAAGGGTCTTTTCAGAGTAAGAAGGAACGGTTAAGTAGTCAATTGATCTTGAATGAATTGTGAGCAATTATCTCGCCCTTAGTTGAGTTTTTTTTTAAAATCATTTCTCGTAGTTGCCCATTTGACAATTAAGCAAGTGTTGGATGCTACACATAGTGACTTGACCTCTATTTTTGCAGTCCAGAATCCTCTGTCAAGGTCCTTCTAGGAAAAAGGAGAAGGGTGAGCGGGTAATAGAAAGGGTACATAGCAAAAGATTTAACAACAGGTAGAATCACTCATTCTAGAACTAAGAGCAGAAGAAAATCTTCCTCTCCTGGTATAGTAATTGACCTTGAGACCATACTCGAGAGGAATATTTATTTTTCAAACCCAAATATGGGAGTATAGGATTTAGATGATGAGGGTGACAACCAATAGGTAGGTGAAGCCCTGAATGTGGACACTACCTTAGTAGTGAGGGATCAAAGGAGGCAAAAATTGGTTTAGACAAATCTCTCACAACCCCAGGGCCAACATGGTTGGAGAACACATTAAATAGTAAGAAAAGGAACATTGTTCTAGTATCTATCCCCATCGAGGATATGGTCAATAAATGTCTGGGAAAGGTTTCCAAAGCCAAAAGGTTAAAGACTGTATCAAAAATTGATTTTGATGAAGATACAGGTAATTGGACTGCGGAGATTGCCTGCCCAAAAACTGATGAAACTATGGTTGATTCAACAAGTAAAGATTTAACGGTGGAAAAAGTGAACTTAGGGGCAGGAAATTGCACAACAGATGCATTACATTTGGAAGTTTCAACCAAGAAGATGCTGAAAAGATCCTGGAAGGATGAAAAAGATGTCTGAAATGAAAGAGATAATGAGGAGCATGGTAGAATACATTGAGGGCATCAATAATCCTAATCCGCAACCCATTTCTCAGACTCCTACATCTTTTGACTCTAAGTCCCCTGCCAATCATAAAACAATTGAGAAAATTCAAAAATGCAAATTAATGACAGACGTTGTTGTGGATTGGCTGGACGAAATTCAGAAAGCAGGAGGGAAATATTTTATGGATCTGAGTAAGGTTCACGATGATGCAAACATGGTAAAAAAGGAATTGGAGAGTGGAATTGTAAAATGGAAGAATGTAGAAGCTGAGTGTCTAAGTGGGTGAAAAGGGCAACTCATATGAGAGAAGTACAAAAATATGGTGTAATGAAGTTCTTGTCAGAGAAGTCAGTTCCTAGCTTGGATGAAAATATTCTGTACATATACCAATGAAATGTAGAATGGAGAAATTTGTTGGTGAGGCAAGCGTATGAAGAATCTACCAAATTATTGAATCAACTTGCAGAATTGGTATCTTTCATGCACAATGAGCTTCATTGTGTTGGTTTGAAGTGTTTAAAAGTGATGGGGGTCACCTAGTTTGTTAACACTTCACCTAGTTGGTATTGCTCAATTCCACCAACTCTCCAGGCCTAGTTGCACTCTAGACCTCCAAGTCCTTCTCAATCTCTTCTATTTCTTGCTCCTTATCCACTTCAAAGTGTTTGATTCAGGTGTTTTAGCTAGGAACCCTACCAATTCACAATGCTTCCCATGTGCTCATTATGGCTGTCTTGGCCTCAACTTGTCAAATTGACCTCCTACTGTTGTGAGTTGATGCAGAGGTGTGAAGGTGGCTTCTAAAATGTTTTGAAAAGATTTTGGGTTCATTTGAGGTTTTCTTTCATTTCCTTCCTTACCAATTTCACCATTTTGCCTAGAAAAGGGCTACAAGGAAAGAGCCCCAATTAGGCCTCCAAAATCCAGTTTTCTAGGGCTTGGAGGAAAATGGTCCAAAATACCCCATACAAAGTTTAAATTTTATTCAAATTTACACCTAACCTCAAGTTATTTTTGTGTTTTTTTGACTCCTTATCCCACCGTTCAATATTCTAACCCCAAAATGAGGGTTTTGAAGGGTTTCTAGGCCTTCTAGTCGGCAATGACTAGTCAAGTTGGTGTTTGGGAAACAAATGACTTTTTCAAGGCTTCCCCTTGCATTGAAAACTTTGTACTAACTTCATGGACCCCTCCAAAATCTTAGATGATGGTTTGGCATTCACCCCTGCACTTTGCACATCAATTTCACCATGTCTCCTCTAGCTGAGTTGCTCCTGGACTCACCTAGAACAAGGTGACAGTCATATAAAATGTCATATCCAGAACTTGTCCCTACATATGTACACTATACAAGTGGTTTCCCTCCATATCCCAATAGGACGTGATGGTAGCACGTGTGGAATTCATGGGGCAACCATTTTACATAAAACTACTATATACAAGCCAAAATTGGCTGTTTCCAAACTAAAACAAGAAAACACTAATGAAAACTATCTACAAAGATTGAAATGGAAATAAAAACTTTGTAACACACCAAAGAAACTCAATCCATTACTGTATCAATGGATTCAATCCATTTGCATTTACAAAATGAACAAAATAAGCCAAAATGCTGCCAACTAGTCTGAAAATGAGTAGTTTCAGATTGTTGATCTTATAAAACAATATCTCCAACCTTGGTAACCATGAAAGAGAGGGTTCTTATAGTATTCCCCACATGTGGAGTCATCCTAGGGTGTTGAACAATCCCTAACTCCATCGCTAACCAATTTAGGACAAAAGTTGTCATGACAACTTTTTTCAACTTTGCACTTTTTCACTTTTTGGCCTTCTCAACCTATGACCCCTATTCTAAGTCATCACACATGACTTTTACAACATATCTAAGACTAATTTAACCCTCCCTAATTCCTATACCAAGTTTTGACACTTTTGACCATCAAGAAGGTCAACTTCCTACTCAAACCACTATTTATGCACAAAATGCAAACCTAGGAAGAAACTAACTCTACTAGGCCTACATTTCACTCATCACACTCACTCTTGGACCCTCATGGAGTCCTTATTCACTACCTAACTTGGATAGGGTCAATACAAGCCAAAATTGAGAAAACTACTAGCCTAAGTCCTAGGTGCTCCTGCACCAAAAAGATGATGGAAAAACTCTGAAAACAGTTGAGGTCATAACAGGGTCATTAGAAGAGAAAATCAACCACATCAAAGAAGCCAAGGGCTTGGTTTCAAATGACTTGAGTCTCATGTCTAAAACAAAATCCCTTCTTTTCTTGTGCATTCAAAACCTAGATGAGCATTCAAATAAAGTAGTGCAAATACGTCGCGAGAAGGAAGTATGGAAACAAAGAATGACATACGTGGGGCTACTACATATCACAATCATTCAACACTTTGTCATTACTTATGCAGATTCGAAGAAGAAAACAATTCTTAAAACTACTTAGGAATGTTCTATGCTACAATGTCTCTTTTCAATTGTATGTTGTGAAAGCAGTTTTATTTTTCTATTTAAACACTGGTTTCTCTGAATTCGTGGGGTGGAAATGGTTTTTTTCCGTGTTTCTCGTATGAACTGTTAGCCAGGTTATGGCTATAAAAACTGATTTTCTTGACTTTGATAAGGTCCGAGAAATTTTGGTGGTGATAGAGATTAGCAGAGCATGCATTATCGCTGTAAGCTCTAGATCATGCGGTGCATAGTTTTGCTCATAATTTTTAAGCTTCCTGGACTCATAGGCAATTACTTGTCCCTTCTGCATTAGGACTCCACCCAGTCCTTCCTCTGAAGCATCAGTCACTACTAAGAATTGGTCATCTGGATCTGACACTTTTAGAATTGGTGCCTTGGTCAATTTCTCTTTAAGGAGTTCAAAAGCCACCTGGCATTTTTTAGGCCACTCAAATCTTTTACCCTTCCTCTACAATGATGTGTAGGGGGGTGCAATGTACAAAAAGTTCCTTACGAACTTCCTGTAATACCCAGCTAACCCCATGAAGCTTCTTACTTCATGCACATTCCTTGGAGTTGGCCACTCAGAAATGGCTTTAATCTTTGCCAGATCTACTGCTATTCCCTTGGCCGAAATAATATGTCCTAAGTATTGTACTTCCTTTTGAAAGAAGACACACTTGGATAATTTTCCATACAACTTGTTTTCTCACAAGCGTCGTAAAACAAACTGCAAATGCTACAGGTGTTCTTCTTCATTCTTGGAGTATATTAAAATGTCATCTAAGAACACCAAGACAAATTATTGAGGTAGTCATGGAATGCGTTGTTAACTAAATTCATGAAAGCAACTGAGGTATTGGTCAGTCTAAATGGTAGAACAGGGAACTCGTAATGCCCATAACGAGTTCTGAAAGCAGTTTTATGGATATCCTCATCTTTCAATCTCAATTGGTGTTACCCTGATCGCAAATCAATCTTGGAGAAGACCACTGCTCCATGCATTTGATCAAATAAATCATCAATGTGAGGTAGAGGATATTTGTTTCAGATTGTCAGCTTATTCAACATCTTGTAATATATGCAAAGTCATAGAGTCCCATCTTTCTTTTTTACAAATATTACTGGTGCTCCCCATGGTGACACACTAGGTCTTTTCAACCATTTGTCCAAAAGTTGATCCTTTAACTCCATCAACTTGATAGTTGTCATATGATAAGGAGATTTGGATACTGGAGCTTCCCCTAGTACCAGTTTGATGGAGAAATCGAATATCCTTTTGGTGGCAAACCAGACAGTTCTTCTAGAAACACATCCTGATAATCTCAAAGGTAAGGGTATTTCTCTTTGAAAGGCTCTTCTGGTTCCTCATCCTCACCAAACCCTTCTACATGATGATTACAATTTTTATTCATCATCATGTCATCCTGATATTTGACATCCTTTGTTCCATTGATTTCTTCCATTTTTACTGCAAACACCTGACATCCTTTCTTTTCGCTTCGCCTCAATTGCATGGCAGAAATTTGCCGCAACCTGATTTCCCATTGGATTCCTTGCAAAAATACCTTATTTCCATAATCATCCTGACACTCAACTAACTTGTCAAAATAATTGACCTTTTACCCTATGTTGTCCCAACTACTTCATACCTAAAATGACATCATACATGCCTAGTGGTGCTACAAATAGGTCAACTTCAGTGGTAAAGTTTGGAAAATCTATTCTTTCCCCAAATAGGCATTTCTCTACCCGAGCTCTTGACTGGTTAACATGTTCTACTATCCAAGAGTTAGCCATATAGCCAGCTCTCCTAGGAAACTTACTAAGCAACTTTGGTGAAATAAAATAATCAATGGCTCCTATATCAATGAGTATAGTAATAGGGACACCATATAAAGAACCCGGAGTCTCCACTAGTGTGAACTGATACTCATCTTGATGGTTATCTACTACTGCATGAATCCTTTGTTGGAATACTTCCTGTTGAGGTAGCAGTGGGTTTCTCTGTTGTTGCCCTCCTTGTTGTTTGGTTGGGCACTAGTTGGCATAGTGATTGCCACCACAATTAAAGCAACCTCCCAGTGGTCCTTTCTTTTTTGATTTGTTGTTGTTTCCCCCATTGTCCCTCCTAGGTTTATCAAAGCCTTTTCTATCTCTTTGGTTGTTTTTCTAACCTCCTTTGTACCCTTTGTTGTTTTTATTATTGGATCCATATTTATCTCCCTTCTTTTTGAAGTTCCAAGAAGACTGTACCCAATTGCTCTTTTTCCTATTTCTATCTCTTATGGAATCATCCTTTCAAAGTTTTTGCTCTTGCCTAACAACCTTTTCATAGGCTTCATTCATGATAGTAGGAGCTAAGAAATATACTGATCCTCCTATATGGTTATTTAAACCCATGATGAAATTCCTGATCTTATATTTCTCATCTACTTGGAAGTGAGGTACAAACTTTAGGAGACAAGTGATTTTTTCCTAATATGCATGAACTAAAAGTTCCCCTTGCTTTAAGTCCTGAAAATTTGTTAGTTTTTGCTCAAAAAATAGCTTTAGCAATCACCTTTGCCTAAATACCTCTAGAAACTTACTCCAAGTTATGTTATCTGATTTTAGACCAAGTTCGGCCTTTTTGTTCTCCCACCAACTGGCAGCTTCTCCAGTTAGTTGATAAGCTCCCCAAACAACCTTCATGTTCTTGGTGTAATCTTTGATTTTGAAGTATTTCTCCATGCCCGTAAGCCAAGCTTTGGTGGCATCTCCTCCTTCAAACCCATCATACTATGGAGGTTTAAATTTTTTCATATCATCTGATATGACCCCCATAATATATTTATCCTTACGGTTTTGGGTGTGGGTTTGTGTCCCTAGGAACCCACTCTGATGAGTGTGATCCTTCTCAATATGCTTGTCTCTTAATTGAGACTCATATTCAACACTGGGTGTTTTTGTTGGAATCACCACTACCATTACGCTAAAAGCTCGAACTGTCAATGAACGGGAGAGTGGCCATAGACAAGGATCCATAGGAGGCAAGAGGAAGTACATGTCGCAAATCCTGAAGGAGGTGTTGACCAATTCAACAATCTCCCCCTCAACACCGACTGAGGCTTCTGCATCAACTAAATGAAGGAGGCCTCCTAGGATTCAAACTCGTAACCCAACACTCTGATACCACTTGTTGGAATCACCACTGTCGTTATGCCAAAAGCTCAAGCTATCAATGAACGAGAGAGCGACCAGAGACAAGAATCCATGGGAGGCGAGAGGAAGCACATGTCGTGAATCTTGAAGGATGTGCTAACCAAGTCAACAGTTTTTGTGTGGCCACTTGCCCTTAGCTCCAAGGCTTGGAGCTTGTTTTGCATGTTTTCAACCATCTGGATGAGTTTCTCTAACTTATCCATCGAGGTTTTCGGACCTCCAGATTCTCCCCCACCTTCTTAGTGATGAGACATGTTATAGTTTCCTTGTTAAACCTATTATTTCAAAATATGAAGTTTTAGTTTTCTATCTAATTCTATCAATAAGAGCATGAAAGGCAAGCATAAATTTTACCATCTAATTCTCCACATATACATATCATGTAAAATGTTATCTGAAACTGTTATCAAAGTAGTAAGGGAGTTTTGTTTTTCAATATATACAATGGAAACTCTATCAGAGAGTTACTCTCAAAAATAGTTTGAGGTTTTAGTCTTTCATTATGTACAAAGTAAGGCTCTCTCTAAGAGATACTATCTAATTCTGTAATGGGCTCTTCCTGCCCCTCAAAATTGGAAAAAGGTACCAATCGAAAAATGGGTCTAGGTATCCAAACCTTATTTGGTTCCTCAGGCTCAAGATAGATGACAACAGTGTTAAATTACTTCTCCTCAGTTATGATCTTAACCAGTTTAGGTGCTTTATTGGCTAATATCTTGGTTCGTATCGCTACCTTCCTAACAACAGTCCAAGCTTGTCTTTCCTTGACAATCCTTTTCAAGGCATCAGCTAAGGTTTCATCGTCAGATGACATTAAGCAGTATGAATAATCATACTTGCAATTTATTACCTTCCACAACTGGAGGTAGACTGAACCGTGCACTTGTTTACGTTTTGTTTTCTGAAACATCCTGAATATTGCCAAAATATTTTTGTTTTAGTTCTCTATCCTAAGTTTTTGTTGTTGTGGCGAGCCCTAGGTTTAGTGTCGAACCTGGTGCTCTGATACCATGTGTAACAAGCTAAAATTAAATAAATCATATAAACATGAATGTAACATGTTGAAACGAATATAACTGTTAACATGAATATTGCAACTTAACATATAAAAGAAGAGATTTTTTTTTTAAATAAACAACATCTGAAATTAATTACATTGCTTTAAACCAAACATAAATGTAAGATTAGAAAATAACTAAACATTGCAGTAAATGAAAGATAGAGAGAGAGATTTTAGAGAGTACATTTCATCTGATGCTAACATTCTGAACTTCATAACTTTATCAAGATACCAGTGAGGAGGGAAAGTATCATCAGGGCATTTTTTCACCCAACCATGAACTTACTAGTCCCCTGTTCCATATCCAACTAGATTGGCCCGACCCTTTGCAGGGAGGTAATGGGAAGTGGAACTCAATGCCATCTGAGACTTGGTGTTATAGGACCTACACAGCTAGTCGGCCATATACTATGGGTAACTCCCAACTAGTATGACGCTCTTGACTAGACGTGTATCTGGTACTAATGATCTGACGGTAGCATGCATTGTGCAACACCACCTTGGCCAAGGTTTATACACTACAAGCACGATTAAATGCATTGTCAATGATCACCACCCTTCTCGGCATAGGTCTAGGGTTAAATGGGTTCAACTGAACTCTTATAGGAACTATGACCATGCATATGTTTAACATTCATTTGTTAACAACTATAGTACTCTTATAGTTATTGTTAATGTCTTCTTATTTATGATTGCAAAGATTTGTAATGATTCAACTAAATCCCTAGGATAGGAAAATAGGGGGCATAAGAGCTGCCAGCTGTACATCCAACTCATAAGTATGGAATGTGAACCATACTGAACATGTATCTATTGTCCTAGCATCTTGAGGGTAATCACTCAATGGTGATGCTATCTACATCGAGGTAGAGTGGTGCCCTTCTACCTAGTATCTTCCTAGACTAGGGTATTAGTTGATTTCGTAATCTAGAGATGTAATCTCAATTAGATAGGTTGTCTGATGCTGTTGTTTTGATGTTATTTCAGACTTAGACAAATCTTAGAATGCTCATTTAAGAGGTTGAAATCTTCTTATTTAAGGTCTAAGGAAGATCACCCTCTCTAATCTGAGAGGTATGGTTGAGAACCTGTTACAAGTTTACTAATCTAAACTGATATATGCTTATAGGTATATGTTAATGTACATATATAAGTATACATAAATATAAATACATTTACATACATGTTAAGTATTACTAGTTGCTTCAACTAGCTGATTACTAGTCGTAACCGTACTCATATACACTTACCAGTATATGTTAATGTATACATATAAGTATACACAAATACAAATTACCTTCACATATACATTAAGTATTAACAATTGTTTTCAACTAGTAGGTATTCTTATTGTTAGGTCCCAGAGACAACTGAGAGGGGGGGTGAATTAGTTGTCAAATAAATTCAAACCAAAAACAACTTAACCAATTTAATGCTTACTACCGGTAAACTAGTCTTATATACCAATAGATAGTTTTATCAGTTAATTGCAATACCGGTAAGGATTAATGCATGAAACAGAAAGACAAAGTCATCCACAACACATAACACCAGTAGTTGTACGTGGAAACCCTGTAAGGGGAAAAACCATGGTGGGAAAACTTACCCACAATCAGATGATACTACTGTAGATAGTAAGTGTATACAAATGGGGTCTGCACATGCAGAAAGGCCAAGTGCCTACTGCTCAAACACAAAATGGGAGTCACACTAACTACAATTGGATGGTTAAATCCAATATGAATGTACTTCTCAATTTAGCATCTTTCTATGCTGGATTCAGTACCGATGTAGTTCTGACTGTCTTCACAAAAACCTCCTTTAACCTTCAAATGATGTCTGCGTGTATAGGTCTTCTTAATCTCACATATACCTTCACACAATTCTTTTTCGCATTCCACATTTGATCTTACAAATAAGATCTTACATTTATATTATAACCTAAGACCAATTTTAGTAGGTCGACTCTAAAGGATATTACAATAAAATCAGTTTACAAATAAAACAATATCCGATGTAATAACCGATTCAACATGTCGGCTTGATGCATTTACAACAATAATAAAACATCTCCATAGCGTGTTGTACTGATCTGGAAAAGATAAACTTGCCGGTGTATATCCTGGACCTATTTGCCGATAACAACAAATATGCAAATACGAATATGCCAATAAACAAATCTTCAAGACAAAGTGTCCAAATGATGTCTTCGACATAACCAGGTGTTTTCCATGCTATTCTAAGTGCTGGTGAACATTATATCTTGCCGGTGTACCAGATACCGTTGACTGTGCATAAGTCATTTGCTTGCCCATGAATGTTGTTGATTCTTCAAAGTGCCAGAGTTGATAAGTGTTAGTAGGTGTTGACATCAATGACAAAACCATACCAAAATACCCACAATCTCCCCCTTTGGCATTGATGGCAACACAAGATGGAAAAACCATCAAAGTGCCAAAATAGAAATGCCAAATACCAAAAACCAACAATCTCCCAAAAGAGATCATAACCAGAAATCAAAATACAGATAGAGAGTAATCAGTCTCTCCAAAATAACAATCTCTCCCCCTGGGAGTAACATGTTTTTTCCTTGTGTTTTTCCATACCAATCTCTCCCCCTTTGACATCAAATGCCAAAGAAGTATGAAAACCATTTTTAAGATACAAAATACCAACCAATTCACTATACCAACTACTCCCCCTGAGAAGTAGCTTCCCATCAAAGCCGGAGTAAAAGATTTCTCTGTTAATTCTGCCGGTTGATGACTATCATCAACTATCTAAGTTTCTACCTGTGGGGATATGACCCCAAGCTGGTCTCTGAGATATTCAAAAGTCTCCTTAGGCAGAGGTTTGGTGAAAATATCTGCAATCTTCTCTTTAGTATTCACATAAACCATTTTAATTTCTTTTGCTTCATCATTTTCCCTTAGAAAATTCAGTTTGATAGAAACATGTTTGGTTTTAGAATGTAATATTGAATTCTTAGATATATCAATTGCTGCAGTTTTATCACAATAGATAGTAATAGGTTCCTTGCCTTTTACCTTTATATCCTTCAATATTTTCTTAAGCCATAGTACCTGTGTACAGTTAGTTGCTGCTGCAACATATTCTGATTCTGTTGTTGATAAAGATGTACAACTTTGTTTCTTACTCAACCAAGAAATTAATCTGCTTCCAAGAAAAAATGCTCCGCCAGCGGTGCTTTTTCTATCATCCACATTTTCTGCCCAATTTGCATCTGTGTATGCACATAATTCAAAATTTTCATCTCTAGGATACCATAGTCCAAAATTTGTAGTGCCTTGTAAGTACCGAAAAATCCTTTTTACTGCTGATTTATGATTTTCTCTAGGATTACTCTGAAATCTTGAAACAATACATACTGCATTCACGATATCAGGTCTTGTTTGTGTCAAATACAGTAAACCTCCTATCATAGATTTGTACCTAGTCGGATTAACAGGAGTAGATTCATCCCTTAGTGATAATTTGTCATTTGTAGTCATAGGTGTGCTTATCGGTTTAGAGTTTTCCATCCCAAATTTCTTTAATAACTCCTTCAAGTACTTGGATTGACTCAAGAATATACCTTTATCAGTCTGTGAAATCTACAATCCTAAAAAGAATTTTATTTCTCCAATCATAGACATTTCAAACTCTTATTGCATTTCAATAGAAAAGTCTTTACATAATCCATCTTCTCCTCCAAAGATTATATCATCAACAAAAACTTCTATAACCAATATGTCATCATTTGTCACTTTATAATATAAGTTGTTGTCAGCATTACCTTTAGAAAAACCAATCTTCAAAAGATACTTATCCAATCTTGCATACCAAGCTCTTGGAGCTTGCTTCAACCCATACAAAGTTTTCCTTAACCTGCAAACCATATCTTTGTTATCTGTTAAAGAAAATCCATTAGGTTGTTCAATGTAAACTTCTTCTTCAAGATCTCCATTTAGAAATGCACATTTAATATCCATTTGATATACTTTGTAGTTCTTGTGTGCTGCAAAAGCCAAAAATAATCTGACTGCCTCAATTCTAGCTACCGGTGCAAAGGTTTCATTACAATCAATTCCTTCTTTCTGAGAATATCCCTTATACACTAGTCTTGCTTTATTCTTGATTACCTTACCATCTTCATTAAGTTTGTTTCTGAATAACCACTTTGTTCCAATCACATTTTTGTCATTAGGTCGGGGAACTAATGTCCATATGTTATTTTTCTCAATTTGTTCTAGTTCCTCTTCCATAGCTTTAATCTAGTGTTTATCTTCACATGCCTCATTAATTGATGATGGTTCAATTTAAGAAATAAGACATACCTCTTCATTTGCCAGTCTTCCTCTTGTCATAACTCCTTTATACTTGTTTCCAATTATCTGATCTTTAGAGTGATTCAGTCTTACATACCGGGGTGTCTTTGTTTGTTGTTGTTCCTCAGTTACAGTGGAATTTTTAGATGATACCGATGTAACTGGATCTTCATTCTATACTGGTGGGTTCAATGTAGTTTCATTTGTTAGAATCTCTATTGCCGGTTCAGAGTCTATATACCTTGAAGTTCCTCTAAATTGTTCATCAATCTTCACATTTGTACTCTCAACAATTCTCTTCGATCTTTTGTTAAAACATCTATATGCCTTACTCTTAGATGAATAACCAAGAAATATTCCTTCATCACTTCTAGGATCAAATTTGCCAATATACTCATCTCTTCTAAAATAGCATTTACTTCCAAATATTATGAAATATTTAAGAGTAGGAGTAATACCAAACCATAGTTCATGAGGGGTCTTACTGGTTTCACCTTTGATGTGAACCTTGTTGAATGTATAGACCGTTGTACTTACTGCCTCTCTCCAATACACGTGGTAGATTTGTTTCTGATAACATACTTCTAGCTGCACCCAAGATAGTTCTGTTTTTCCTCTCTACAACTCCATTATGTTGTGGTGTCCAGGGTGCTGATAGCTGTCTTCTGATTCCATTTACTTCACATAATGCATTAAATTCCTTAGATGTAAATTCTCCTCGTTGATCTGATCTCAGACATTGGATTTTCTTACCGGTTTCATTCTCTACCATTGCTTTGAATAGTTTGAACATTCCAAGTGCTTATGATTTTTCTCTTAGAAAAGTAACCCGAGACACTCTAGAGTAGTCATCAATGATTAGCATGAAATATCTATCACCTTGCAAACTTTTAGTTCTAGCTGGACCACATAAATCAGTATGAATTAAGTCAATAGCATTATTTGATTTTTCTGGAATACTTTTAAAAGTAGCTCTAACTTGTTTTCCAAATTGACATTCCTTACATACTGTATTGTGAGGTTTGACAATCTTAGGTAAATCTCTAACTGCCTTTGTAGTACTGATTTTTTCCATGCAATCAAAATTTACATGACAAAGTCTCTTATGCCATAGCCAACTTTCATCAATATGTACAATCAAGCATGTCTTTTCACTGTTATTCAAATGAAAGATATTACGTCTAGTTTGATTATCGGTTGCAATTTCCAAACCAGTTCTATTCATGATTTTGCATTTTCCATTTTTGAATTGTAACTGAAATCCTTTCTCAACTAATTGACCAACACTCAAAAGATTATGCTTTAAACCTTCCACATAGTAAACATTGTCAGTATTATGCTTACCATCAAGAGATATTGTACCTTTACCTTTGATCAAACAAGCTTTATCATCTCCAAATCTTACTAGACCTCCATTATATTCCTGAAAGTTCAAGAATTTACTTTTATCACCAGTCATTTGATGTGAGCATCCTAAATCAATGATCCATTCATCCTTAACTTCAACTTTAGCTACCAGGGCCTGCTCTACCAGTTGAACAGTAGGTGCCGGTTGATCTTTTGTTATAGAAACAAAAACCCATCGATTGTCTGCCAAATCCTCATCAGAATCATTAGTCACTCCTTCATCAGCAAGATAACAAGATTTGTCTTTGTTCTTCTTAAATCCGTATCTTTGATATTCAGGGTTAGGCTTGTATGTTCTCCTAGCTTCTTCTCTTAGTCTAGCATGTCTATCAGGGCATCTAGAAGCCATGTGACCAATCTTATTACAGTTGAAACATTTAAAGGGTGCTTTACCTTCATACTTACTTCCAACTGGACCTTTAGGCATTTTTCTTGCAAATAGTGCTTCAAGTTCTTCAAGTTCTTCATTTTCTTTCCTCCTATCCTCAAGTTCTCTTGCATAAAAGGCTTTCCAATCAGACTTGTGAAATGATGGTGCAGATGATGTTGATGCCTTAAAAGCTAAATCTGTCTTTATAGTAGCAACATGACCAAATTCCTCAATTTCAAAAGCTGAAATTTTTCCAATCAATGTATCCCTAGTTATTGATGTATTAGGCATTATTCTTAACTCATTTATAGCAGTAACTTTCATTTTGTATGCTGGTGGCAATCCTCTTAATTTTTTTGAAACAATTTCATCTTCACTTAAGGTTCCTCCACAACATTTAATACCCAAAATAATTTCATTAACTCTTTCCATAAAAGCAGAAATCCTTTCATCTTCTTCCATTTTTGGATTTTCATACCTGACCCGGAAGCTTTCAAGTTTTGCAATTTCGACGGTGGAATCTCCTTCATTTAGTGTTTCCAAATGATCCCAAATAGATTTAGTAGTTGATCTATCTGATAATCCCATGATTTGCTGATCTGTTAATGCGCTGAAAAGTGCTTCTCTTGCTTTGCAATAATTTTCCTCATATTTAGCCAAGTTAGGTGGATTAGGTTGACTGGTTGTAGGAATTGTATAGCCATTCTTTGTAACATCCCAGATGTCCTTTCCAATGCAATTCAAATGTGTCTCCATTCTGATCTTCCATATCCCATAGTTGGCTCCATCAAGTTTAGGACTGTCCTTCCTGAAATAATTAGTAGACATTGGATCTCCTCAATCTGTTAAACTTCTACAAAAAGAGGACTAAGCTCTGATACCAATTGTTAGGTCCCGGAGACAACTGAGAGGGTGGGGGGGTGAATCAGTTGTCAAATAAATTCAAACCAAAAACAACTTAACCAATTTAATGCTTAATACCAGTAAACCAGTCTTTTATGCCGGTAGACAGTTTTATCAGTTAATTGCAATATCGGTAAGGATTAATGCATGAAATAGAAAGACAAAGTCATCCACAACACATAACACTAATATTTGTACATGGAAACCCTATAAGGGGAAAAACCACGGTGGGAAACTTTACCCACAATCAGATGATACTACTACAGATAGTAAGTGTATACAAATGGGGTCTGCACATGCAGAAAGGCCAAGCGCCTAGAGCTCATTGCTCAAACACAAAATGGGAGTCACACTGACTACAATTGGATGGTTAAATCCAATATGAATGTACTGCTCAATTTAGCATCTTTCTATGCCAGATTCAGTACCGGTGTAGTTCTGATTGTCTTCACAAAAACCTCCTTTAACCTTCAAATGATGTCTGCGTGTATAGCTCTGCTTAATCTCTCATATACCTTCACACAATTCTTTTTCGCATTTCACATTTGATCTTACAAATAAGATCTTACATTTATATTATAACCTAAGACCAATTTTAGTAGGTCGGCTCTAAAGGATATTACAATAAAATCAATTTACAAATAAAACAATATCCGATGCAATAACCGATTCAACATGTCCGCTTGATGCATTTACAACAATAATAAAACATCTCCATAGCTTCTCGTGCTGATCTGGAAAAGATAAACCTGCCAGTGTATATCCTAGACCTATTTGCTGGTAACAACAAATATGCAAATACGAATATGCCAATAAACAAATCTTCAAGACAAAGTGTCCAAATGATGTCTTCGACATAACCAAGTGTTTTCCATGCCATTCTAAGTGCCGGTGAACATTATATCCTGCCAGTGTACCAGATATCGGTGACTGTGCATAAGTCATTTGCTTGCCGGTGAATGTTGTTGATTCTTTAAAGTGCCAGAGTTGATAAGTGTTAGTAGGTGTTGAAATCAATGACAAAACCATACCAAAATACCAACACTTATTTAAACCAAAGTGAAAAATATTTCCTAATCAAGGATTTCTTGTTCAAATTCTCTTAGTCATCAAAAGACTAATGCTGCAGTCTTTGGTCTTAAACAGTGAAATAATTCCTCATCTAGTCATAGAAGTATGTGCTGAGTAGATTTTTTTTTTTAAACTCAGATAGTTCCAACATACCCACTAAATTCATAATGATACATAGATTCTATTGCAAAGGAAGAAGGTGAAAGCAAATTTATAACATAACTAAACGTATATTTCCTTTTTAAATTTGCAAAATACTCAAACCCTTCCCAAAAATCAGAAGTGTTGGGATTTAAATGCCTTTTCTCTCTTTCTAAAATAGAATTGCAAAAACCTTAGAAGTATATATATATATTTCATTTTTCATAACATGAGAAAAATAAATTAATAACTATGTAAACCCTTTTCCTTTGATTAAGAACTGTTTAGGAATAAGAATAACTTCCTATTTTAAACTGCACATAGTCAAATCGAATAATAGTAAGCTGTATTATATTTCTGAGTATCCCATTTTCTATTGTAGACGTATAAAAATGACCATATTCCTAAATGAATATTTAATGTTCATTTTATTCTCATTCCTCTATTTAGTTAAATCTAATTTAATTAAATACCCACATTCTTCTATTTAATTAAATAAATTATTCAATTTATTATTTAAATTCACTTAAGTCCTTTATGTCATTTAATTGAATAGATCATTTTATTTAATTAAATCCCTTCTCTCTACTTTTTAATTAAATAGTTCACCCCAATTAAATAAATCTAATTTATTTAAATTCCCAACTTGCAACCAAATTGAAATAAAGCAATTTATTTTAATTAAATCCTATAATCTCTCACCCACTTGCATTTTCCTACATCTCCCACTTGCCTCCTAACCCTCTTCCTAAATTCTTCTAGAACCCATCTAATCCTAATCAATTAACCTAAGCCCTTCAATTATCCCCTTTCCCTAAATTTGAGGAGGTCACTTCTCAAATTTGGAGTAAAGTATTCAAAAGGCATTAAAGCCTTTATGCCTTAAACAAGCTAACTTGTTGAATACCCCCAAATTTGGAAGGATTCTTACAAATTTGTCCCCAAAGTCTTCAAACCATTAATGGTTAACTAACCCTTAGTGGCATGGTTAGATACTTTTTGACTAACCCAACCCTCTTCTAACCCAGGGGTCTCGTCAAACATTCATTTCTTTGACCATGGTTATTCCTTTAACCTTTGCACAAGAGTTTACCCCTTGGGTAAAAGCTTTATCCATTGGATAACCCTAACCTAACCTTAACTCTAACCTTCTAAGGTAACCATGAGGTCTTCTCAAGCATTTAATGCCTCTTACCTCTCCTCTCAAGCAATCTTATGTTGACAATTGTCACCATTTCATTGGTGGAAATTGTAAACATGGATTGATAACTTTCAATCCCGACCCTTGATAAACTCCTCCAATCTTGACCATCCATTGCCCTATTTTTTTCTATAAATAGAGCCCTCATTTCTCCATTTTTAGGGATCCAAGCTTTTAGTATCTCACTTATGCTCAATTTTATCAATACATCTAGCCTCTCTTTGTAATAGGAATTAATCTAATAAGCATTTTAGAGCATTTCTATTATCATTAGCTTAAATCATATAACTAGTATATCATGTTAGGATAGTATTGCTACTAACCTTGTCATCTTATAATCTAGTTTAGCTCATTTGTAGAATCATGCATAAATAAGATGCATTCATGTTAAAATCAATCTAAAGCATCCCTCATTCTTGCATTAGTCATCCCTAAGTCACTTTGCTCAGTGATCTGAGAGCAAAGGAATTGGCTTGAGGGACCTTGTGAGATAGAGAACCATGGAACCCACCTTGGGAAGTTGAGTCATTCCTCATAACTCCATAACTTGCACCAAGAAGTCCCATGGGTGTGTGGACAAGCCCTTTGAAGATTTCACATTTTAAGTTTCATTGAACCGCTTTTCCTGCATACATTTCTGGCACCCACCATGGGGCTTAACCTCATTAATCAAATCGGTTTTTGAATCTAACCACTTTTGTTGGTACGCGGGAAACAAGAATCAGCACGTGGGGAACATCCTTTAGCGCATCTGGTTAACGCTCCAGCACATCTGGATCACTATTCGGCGCTGTGACTCATTTCCTAGCACGTGCAAACCTTCCCTTAGCGCATAGAGTTTTTAATATTTTTCCTGTAGGTCTCGGCGTGGGAAATTAACAGAGTAGCACATTCGGAAAACATTACAGCGCTTCCAGTCTGTCCGATAGCGCATCCCTGTTATCCTGCAACGCATACAATCTTTTCTGTAGCATATCACAAATAGAAGGCAAAAATTAAATTGTAACCGAGATTAAATTTAGACTTGTAGAAGTCCTCAAAAGCCAAGGTTTTTCTAACTGTTTTGATTGATATTTTACAGGATTTCTGACAGTTTCATGCAGGATGGAGCTCATTTTTTATTATTTTAATAGTTACAATAGTTTGATTTTTTTTTACTAACTTAGCTAAGTTAGTTAAATATTTAAAGTCTTTTAATTCTTGTTTAAATAAAATTGAACTCATCTTTATTTTGGGCAACTGAAAAGAACAACAAAAACATCTTTCTTGCTTTCTTAGGAGAAATTTTTTCATTTTGGGCTCTAAAAAGAACAAGACAATCTTTCTATTTTTGCAAACAAAGAGCATTAAAAAGAACCTCACCATCCTTTGGTGCATAAAAGGATCAATTTAAATTTTGCAAGGTAAAAGAAATTCATTTGTCCAATTCATTCAAAGTTAAAGAGGGAAGTTCTTCCCCTTTTTGCCGATTTTATTTTGTTGATGCCACATCAAAGTTTTGCTTTGTTGACCAGTTTCCTTTACTAGATCAGATAATCATTGCTTTGAGGAAATAAAAGGAACACCATGTTTTTGTGGAGCGAAATCTCCATATACATTTTACCAAATCATTTCAATAAAAGGTTAAAAAGAACACTTGTTTGCTTTGCTGCGAAAGTGGAAGGAATATGCTCTCCCCTTAACTGGGTGATCAAAAAGCTAGACCACTCTTACACTTTTAGTGTTTATTGTATTAAATCCTTTAGCAAGTCTGCCTTCCCGAGGGGTTGAAAAACTCTTAAAGCCATTCTTTGGCTGATGTGAAGGGGATGACCTAAGTGGGAAACGACTTTGATGCCAAGTTTTCCAACCCACTATAATCAAAAGTGGAAAGTGATGAAAGTCTTTTTCAACGGTTGGGCACAACGATTAGCCTTCCCTCAGTATCCTTGAGATATGTAAAGCCTTTGTTCTAAAGGTTGGGAAGCTTCCTGAGGGAGTTTATCACTGACGGCCGAACGGGAAGTCTGATTACGAACTTTAGCATAGAAACTTTGAGCCGAGTCAGTATCCAAACATTTGTAATATCATAGTGCAAGGGTGGGGAAGAATCTGCCCCAAGATCGCTCACCATATATCTCCCAAGATAACTACTCAATTGTGAAGCAATTCACTTTGGGTTAATCTCTGGCAAAAGGCAAAAAAAAATGGGCGCCCCCTAGGGGGTGACAAGGTTGTTTGAGCTGATGGAGTATCGAGACTAGTGGGCTATGGTATTACTTATGACCCTTGAATAAAGAGTCTGACTGAATTGTATGTTGTTGTATCTAAACCTGTTAAAATATTGGGGATTTGAACACATCCTCGCAGAACATACACTCATTGTTTAGACTAAGCAAAATGATTGCTTCTTTTGTGCAGTGCTTTCATTTATTACTTCAGAAAATCATCCATCATCATTGAAAACAAAATCCAAAAATTGCAGAAAAACCACCAAGTCAAACTATTAGAGCAGTCTAGCGCGTAGAAATTATCCTTTAGCGCATTTGAGCTTCACTTTAACGCGTCATCAAAATAAAAAACTAGCAGTTTAAACTTAGCGCTTTTTGGAAACACTCTAGCGCGTTGAAGCAACATCTTAGCACGTGGGGATCAAGAATTAGCACGTCAAAACCAATAGTTAGCGCATTGGCAGCCCATATTAACGCATAACCTTTTAGACCAAAACAAATTCAAAACAACTAGTTAGCGCATCATAGAGGGCAACTTAGCGCATGGAGTCCGTTCTCTAG
Organism: Cryptomeria japonica; assembly: GCF_030272615.1. Taxonomy (NCBI): domain Eukaryota; kingdom Viridiplantae; phylum Streptophyta; class Pinopsida; order Cupressales; family Cupressaceae; genus Cryptomeria; species Cryptomeria japonica. Next base: position 993,196,448 of record NC_081407.1, on the reverse strand, counting down.
TGCATAGAGGAAATTAAATAGCACATTGGGTTTCTGGCTTAGCACATAGCGGAAACTGAGAAAACAGGGGGCAAAACATAGGCTATTTTTGAAAAATTTGAAAAACAATTTAGGAAGCTTTCTTTCCTTAGCTTGAACTTCATCAAACAAAAAATCAAAACAGAGTATCGAAAACTATTCCCAAGGCAAGTTCTCTGAAAAACAAAGTTGTCAAAATCTGAAAACTAGTCGCAAGATAAAGCACATCTCTCCTATCAAAATCAGGAAACATCATCACACGTATCAAAAGGTCCTTCAATCAAATGGATTTTTATCCAAAAACATACTTGTTTCAAACTCTGTCAAATCGAGTTTCCATATCAAGAAAGCTCTTATTCCATATCATTTGACACACTTTGTCGTGAAGGGGCATCTAAACCTTCATTTGATAAAGTAAAACTTGAGTTTCCAAACAAGCTAACTAAATCCAAAACAAATCAAAGGAAACCATTGATCACTTGTGCATGACTAATCCTCATATTCTGAGAAGAAAGAGTATTTATCATAACACTAAGTTGAGGAAACAACAACCCAGTTCTTTGAAACTTGCCAAATGGAATAAATTTTTATACATCAATCACCGACTCTTCAAATCTCATCGAACATTCCTTCGTTATATGCGCTTGTATCTTCAAGACAAAACAAACAAATTTGACAAAGAACCATTGAGGAGTAGAGCATTCTGTCAAAAATTAGAATTCAGTCAATGCCTAAATCAAGGAGGAAAGATCAATCCGACCTTACTCCCCAAAGTGTGCATCACTTACGATATACTTCGATTTGAACCACCAACCCCTAAACAAAACATCGAAGAGGAGTTCATTCCCTTTGTCATAGAAAGTTTCTACTAGATGCCAGTTGTTACTCGCTCTCAATGAAACAAACAAAGTGAAACACAACCAGAGTCTAGCATGGATCGAAGATTATCAAATCCTTTCGAACATCCAAATCTAGAAGACACCAGAATTTCTAAGGAACTCCTCCTAGAGTGTCAAGAAAGCGTTTCATTTCAAAAACTTGTGGAAAGACTCATGGAAAATGACAAGGAAAAATACCTACTCATGCTCACAAGCAAAGGAGTTAAACTCCCCGAAGACTTTGATACTGATATATTTAGAACAAGGTCTCAACATTATGCTTATCAAGAATGACAAAGAGAGGAGGAATTATGGGACTATGAGCAAAACATACCTAAGCAAAACTTACCTGAGCAAAATTTACCCGAGCAAAACATCCCTGACCAAAACATACCACTGCACACACCGTTCCAAACTAGAAACAATGCGAGGGCAAAACTCTTCTCTCGGCAAAATAATGCGCCTTTGATTGCTCTCACTCAACAAATGCAAATGCTGAAAAGACAAATGCAAGACATGCAACAAGGGACAATAGTATGATATACCTTGAATGAAATTTGTCCTTATCCTTTTGACAGGCGGTTAAACATGGTACCTTTTCCCCCAAATTCAGACATTCCCAAATTTGACAAATATGATGGGAAAAGCGATCCCCGCGATCATGTTCGAGAATTTTGTACCATGAGCCTAGAATTTGCCCATGATGACACCTATTTGATGAGATTATTCCCAAGAAGCTTGGGAGGACAAACAATGGAATGGTTATACAAAATCACACCTCCCGTCAGATCATTTGATGAATTGGTCAACAAATTCATAACTCAATATTCCTACAACATTCAACATGCCATCACCATGCTAGATGTCTATAACACCAAACAAAAGAACAACGAAACATTCATGGTGTTTCTTCATCATTGGCGATGGATGGTCTCAAGATATCCTCGTGATGTTCTTCAGAAGGAAAAGATGGAAATTTTCATCAACAATTTAAATAGTGAGATGAGTTACGAACTCAAACTCCAATTCATACCATATTTTGCTAAATTGATTGAGAATGGCATCCAAGTAGAAGATGCATGTGTCAAGAAAGAAACATTGAAATTCTTCAAAGAAGGAACAAATTCATCCAATTACAATAACCAAAACAATAACAACTTAGACAAATCCAAGTTCTGGACCCGAAACAAAAACACTGGAAACGAAGGAGGAAATGATCCTAATGATACGAAGTCCAAACAACCAGTGTTAGCTTTATCAGGAAATCCTCAAACTACAAAGAATCCAAAAGGTGCTAACCAAGGTACTAACACTTATGCACCGACTACCAATCAAGATCATCTCAACACAAACAACACCAACAATACCCAAAGTAATAACACCAATTGAGGACCTAATACAAAGTCACGAGGTAACACCAACAACTTTCCAAAACGCGTCTACACACCATTAGGGCAATCATTGGAGTAAGAATTCAGAGAACTCCTGGCAAACAAAATTATCTCCTTACCAGGAATCACCAACTTTGAACCACAAATCAAATCACCTTGGTGGAATGACTCACACTTGTGATTTTCATCAAAACAAAGGCCATCAAATAAATGATTGCATGAGGAAAAAACATTGTTCAAGACATGATTGATAGAGGCGATTTAACAGTCGATGGTCTCAAAACAAATGGTGACCATGGAGAATTTAAGAATCCTCTTCCAAACTACAACAACGATGGAGCTTCAACCTCAAACGATACACGTAGAGCTTAGATCAATCACATATACAATAACACCATCAATCATATATCAGCTGAGGACAATCAAGTAAACGTCATCACAATCAAATACAAGTGGGAACATGAATATGTCAATGTAACCACCAGAGCTCAAAAATATGTCTTGAAGGGACATACATCAACAACAAACACCATGCCAAAAATTCAATATGATCTAGTCAGTCAACTGCGCAAAACTCCTACTCAAATATTTATACTGGAGTTGCTAAAATTTTAGCCAAAACACAAAGACATCTTGGAACAAGCCCTATTGGAAATGAATGTACCTCAAGATCTGGATGCTGAAAAATTCCAAGCCATGATAGCTCACATGACAGGGCCTCATAACCTTACCTTTTCTGAGCATGATAATATCTCATTAAGCCATCCACACAATACTCCACTCCACATTGAAGTCTTGGTCTACAAGCATCGAGTCAAAAGAGAATTAATAGATGGAGGAGCTGGACTCAATATCCGTACCTTGAAACTTATCCATGCATTAGGCTTCTCTGAGCAATCTATTGATCCATGCAAAAAGATCACTATCAAAGCATATGATGATGAAGAATGATCATCCAAAGGAACAGTAATGTTGCCAATTCAAGTAGAGCCAATACAAAAGGACATTGTGTGCCAAGTCTTAGACATAGACCTCACATATAATATCTAATTGGGTTGACCTTGGATACATGAAATGCAAGCCATACCTTCTACTTATCACCAGTGTGTTAAGCTCCTCTACAATGAACAGGCAATTTCTATATCAGCAGATCATAACCCTTTTCAACATTGTAATGCTATGGGGGCAGCCCAAGACAGCTTCGTTCCACATAATAGAGAAAAAAAAAGTTCCTCAGGAGCAGATCTTCAGCAAGAAAAGTCTAAATCACTATCTATGGATTTCAAGTAGAAAATGAAAATCAAAGAGCAAGGCTTGGGATAATACTCTTTGGAACCTTTGTGTTTAGCCAACTTACCAGCATCACCTAAATCTCATGTATTACCTATAGCATCAACACATCAAGCAACACAGCCCATCACCAAGTTTGATGGCAAATTTATCCAACTCGGTATTCTAGCACATGAATCAGAGGAAAAAGACATCCTTAGTTGGCTATACAAGGATGAGGAAGAAGACAGAGCGACTACTATGGAAGTAGCTATACCAACACACCTGTATGGAAAATGCTACTTAATCATGCAGAAAATGGGATACAATGGCAAAGGACTATCGGCAAGCATCAGGAAGGTGTCACAGAACCATTAGGTCCTCCTTCACAATTCAGTAAAGACAAAACATGATTGGGCTATGAACACACTCTACCAATGAGGAAGACATGAAACAAATTCCAAAAACCTTAGTCGAAGGAAAAAAAGAAATACAAGGAGGACTCATGGCAGGAGGCACTATTTGAATCAGCAGAGACAATACACAAAGAATGTAAATATCAAGAACAAAAAAAAACATCAAGAGAAGCTCATCAATCAAAAGAAGGAAGCATCTACTGCAGACGCACATCATATTCAAGAACCAATGTCCAACAAGGGAGCATCACTCTCTGATAACATCATTCCTCCCCGAGGAGAGACAATATATGAACAAATGCAGAAAATGGAAGCAGGATCTGACACAGAATCAGAGAAAAATATTAGACTCCTATCAATCATCAAGGACCTGTTTTCACCCTACAACATACTGGTCCGCAACACTGCAAGAATCTGGGATAATACTTCTGAGACTGATTCAAATGAATATGAATGTGACAACTATTCCAATGTTACTGATGATATTGCTGCAAATGATAGTCATACACCCATCTCTCAAGAAGAACACATCACATAACCTAGACTACTTGAATTTGGTCCACATAATATCTATGACGCCAAGGAAAATGAGCAACAACATTATGAGCAAGTCTAGACAGAAGATGATACCATCGAAGACCTTGACAAAATCATTAACTTATTTAATACCCCGACCAACCACGATGATACTTCCATCCTAACACTTACAACAGATGAACTTGATCCACCCAATGACTCTTTACCACTTATCTTTCCTGACCTCATAGACTGGGACGAACTTGAAAATCATGACATACCAATTTCCCAAATGATGAATCCATAATCCATTACTTGTGTACCGTCAACCTAGAAACAAACTCTACCAGTGAATAAAGTAATGACATCTAAAATCAGGGGAGTTCCAAGTATCTCAGTCACAAAAATGAACGCAATAAAGGATCTTCTGCTGAAAACCAGTCCATGGCAGCACTAGATCACAAAAAAGTAAAAATAAAGGACGCATCTACACGTAAAAACATTTTTAAGGCACCTAAAGATGGGAGATGTGACACTCTTCCTGAACATTATCAGGAGCGATCACCCATTTATTGAGCCCACTCAATCAACCAACATTGGTACAACAGAAGCAACCAAAAACATGCACCTTGCAGAATCTTTGACAAAGGAAGAAAAATCAGAGTTTATCCAATTTTTCAAAGAAAAGTAGATCAGCTTTGCTTGGTCGTATGCAAATATGTCTGGGATTGATCCACAGTTAATCATGCATCACTTGTCCATTGCTCTAGGAGCTAAGCCAGTCAAGAAAAAATTGAGAAAGATGAATCCACATATAGCACTCATGGTCAAAGATGAGTTAAGGAAACTATTAGACATCCGATTTATTCGACCTATCGACTATGCTGAATGGATTTCCAACATCGTACCAGTATCAAAACCAGATGGCAGTATCAAAATATGCACCAATTTTAGAGATGTCAATAAAGCCTGTCCAAAGCATGACTTTCCTTTGCCTAGTATCAACATAATTGTAGACCTCACAGAAGGCCATGCAATGCTATCATTAATGGATGGTTTTTCGGGCTATAATCAAATCAAGATAGCCCCAGAGGATCAAGATAGAACAACATTTACCTACCCTTGGGGAAAGTATTGTTGGAATGTCATGCCTTTTGGCTTAAAGAATGCAGGGGCAACTTATCAACGAGCAATGAAAACAATCTTTCATGACATGATACATACCTTCATGGAGGACTATGTGGATGATTTACTAGCTAAATCATTTACCTGGGCAGAACATCTAAGCATCTTAGAAAAGATTTTTGACAGATTGGAGAAATTCTAAGTCAGGCTCAACCCTAAGAAGTGTGTCTTTGGGGTAACATCAGGAAAATTATTAGGCTACATAGTCTCAACAAAGGGCATTGAAGTGGATCCAGCAAAGGTACAAGTCATAATGAAGATGTCACCACCAAAGAACATCAGCCAACTTAGATCTCTAGAAGGACGACTCCAGTCAATCAGGCGATTCATTGCTCAACTAGCAGATAAAAGTCTACCATTCAACCATTTTCTACATAAAAATGTACCTTTCAGATGGGAAGCCAAATGTGCAGAATCATTCTATCAAATCAAGCAATATCTAATGAACCCACCAATTCTAGTACCACCAATAGCAGGAAGCCACTCATTCTCTACATTTCAACAACAAATATATCACTGGGGGCATTATTAGCACAAGAAGATAAACATGGCAAGGAATGAGCTATCTATTACATCAGCAGGACATTCAACAGATATGAACTCAATTATACATTCATTGAGAAAACTTGTCTAATAGTGGTATTTACCTCTCAAAAGTCCCGACATTACATGCTAGCTCACACAATTAAGCTAGTCGCAAAAATTGATCCTCTCAAATATTTGCTCAGCAAAGCAGCTCTTACAGGTAGATTGGCTAAATGGGTCATGATTCTCAGTGAATTTGATATCCACTACATAGAGCGATGAGTTATCAAGGGACAAGCAATTGCAAATCAACTAGCTGAAGCACCGCTACTGGGAAAACAACCAATGGAAATCAAATTTCCAGACAGGGATGTTCTTGCTATTTCCACCAAACAATGGACCCTATACATTGATGGAGCCTATACTCAACATGGCCCATGTGCTAACATTATGTTCATCACTCCGGACGGGCACACCATACCCAGATCATATAGGCTTATGTTTCCATGCACAAATAACATTGCTGAATATGAGGCACTGGTTATAGGCATCAAAATGGCCATGGAATGGAGAATCACAGAATTAAAAGTCTATGGAGATTCACAACTAGTCATCAATCAAATCAACAATGACTATCAGATGAAGGACAACAAATTGCTACCATACAAATGAATGGTGGATGATTTCAAACAATATTTTGTACACATCACCTTCGAGCAAATATCAAGGTTGGACAACAGAGCAGCCGATGCAATGGCTACTATCACTTCACTACTACAAATTCCAGAGTAACAAAGTCATTACGAGTTGTTCTCCCCAGCCTATGACCATTCCGAATCCCATGTTATCTATGCCTTGACCGGTTCTGACTCCCTATTATACGGACCGATATACGACTATCTTAAAAACAATATCCTACCCATTGACCTATCTCGAAACCAAAACACAACTTTATCTGGCAAGCCACCTGTTATACTCTCACTGCTGATACTTTGTGATTCTCTACAAAAAGGGCAATGTTAGACTAAAACCTGTGGCCGTATCACAGACAAAAATACAAGAAACAAAGACAAATGTTAGTGTTAATCAACCAAAAACAAGTCTAAGCAGGCATACCAAAAGAGACACTAAAAACATGATGGAATATTTAACTATGGAAACAAATACAACAAGGCATCTCCAAATACCTTCTACCATGCTCTTAGCTCCTTCTCCCTTTTTCCTCTCCTCTCCAAGTTCCAAATTAGTGTAGCTCTCAGCAACTTTTTGCACTATGGATGTCTTATGGAGATTCAATATTGAAAATGCTTTTAAACTTATGCTATGCAAGTGTAAAAATAAGCTAAATATGAGATGCTATGAAATGAACTAAGATTTATTTTAGTCTAAAATGACAATATATTAGTGATTTTATGCTAAAATGCTCTCTAAAATTGACTATAGATTAAATGCATACCAGTTTTCAGGATCTGGATTATGAAGAAATGAGCTCTATTTATAGGTAAAATGGAGCAATGGATGGTTGAGGTTGAGTAATCTCAACAAGGGTCAGGATTGAATGATATTCAATCAATGTGAGGGATTTCAACCCAATCCCAAGATGACAAGTGTCAATATGAGATAGGTTGAGAGGAGAGGAAATAAGCATTAAATGCTTGACATGACCTGAGGGTTAACTTGGGAGTTAAAGTCAAGGTTGGGTTGAGTGAATAAATTCTTTATTCAAAGAATAAAGCTTTTATCCAATGGATAAACTCTTGTGCAAAGGTTAAAGGGATAACCATGGTCAAAGCAATAAATGCTTGAGGAGACACATGAGTCACATGAGGGTTGAGTTAGGGGTTAACCATAAATGGTCATGTAAGAGCCATAAGTGGTTTGGAAGACTTTAGAGGTTAATTTGTTGAACACACAAATCATTTAATGCTTTTCAAAGACTTTGAAGTCTTTGAGAAGTGACTCCAAGTTGCTTAGGAATGTGACAATAATTAGGGGATGGATTAGGATAAATAGGAAGGGGTTAGAAGAATCTAGAAGGGGGTTTAGGAGTGCAAGTGGATTTGGTGGGTGAGGGAACATAGAATTTTAATTAAAATAAAATAAATTTATTTCAACTTGTGGTTTCAACTTGCAATTGTAGGAAAATGCAAGTGGGAGGGGCGGTGGGGGGGGGGCGGTGAAGGATTTAAATAAATATTTTATTTTATTTATTTAAAAGAAGAAAGGGGATTTAAATTAAATAAATAGAATTTATTCATTTAATTGATTGTGAATTTGGTATAATGAATTAATTAAAATAAATTCAATAATTTATTTAATTAATAGGAGAATGTTTTGAAGATGAATTAATTAAATATTAATTTAATTAACTGATGGCTAGTGAATTTTTAATCAAATAAATAGCAAATATTCATTTAATTAAAATGGACAGATTTATGTGACTACACTTTGTACCATCGAGGTCTAGATGGCACTCTTCTTCGTTGCCTTGATCGTAATGAATTGACTCCGCTTTACAAGAGCTTCACAAAGGTATCTGTGGCACACATTCAAGTGGTCCTACTGTTGGATTTTGCCAAGATCAAGGGCACAATGAAAAGCATAAAAGAGACAATAGAATGACAAGAACAAACTGTATTCTCATCAATATAAAAATGATCAACTGGATTAACCAATACAATGAATAGAGGCCTGCTTATATAGGCAAGGCCATATGGATGTATGAACACACAAATATGACATGTGGCTCAATGAGAAACAAGGGTAGGTAGGAAATAGGTGTGAGTAGGTAGGAGAAATAATATAATATTCCACATGAGGTGGATCACCCACCGAAGGTGGAATTATCACTCCACAATAAATGGATATGATAGTGTAATAACAAGATCAACACCATAAAAGGTGGAATTTCTCCTACACACACTATCCCAATGTGACACAAACACCCAAGTGTCTCATATCCAAACTACTATGAAATGCATTATCCTAAGTTAACTTAAGTAAGTGTAATAATATCCATAATGAATATTTATTTACACCAACACCTACTCTGGCTAAAAAACTTCTAAGAATGGGATATTACTGGCCGACAATGGAAAAAGATTCTTACCACTTTGCAAAGAAGTGTCCTAAATGCCAAATCCATGGCAATCTTATACATGCACTAGCACAGGAACTGCAACCATTCACAACATCCTGGCCCTTTTTCCATTGGGGACTGGACTTAGTCGGAAAAATTCATCCTTCATCTTCAAATGGAAACAAGTTCATTATAACTACAACAAAATATTTTACCAAATGGATTGAAGCGGTCCCCATGACCACAGTGACTGGGAAACAAATTGCCTCTTTTATCCTTAATTATCTAATCTATAGATATGGCATTCGAAGTTCCATCATCACAGATAATGGACGACCTTTCAAAAACCAAGATGTGTGAGAACTATGTGAAAAATTCAAGATCCAACATCGTTTGTCTACACCTTACTACCCATAGGGGAATGGTCAGGCTGAAGCATCCAACAAAACAATATTGAAAATCCTAAAGAAAACAGTGAATGATGCAGGCAAAGATTGGCACGTACAACTCAATCCAGCACTTTGGGCATACAGAACTAGCATCCGCACACCTATGGGTGCTACACCATATTCATTGGTATATGGATCAAAAGCAATTTTACCCCTAGAGGTAGAAATTCCATCTCTTAGAGTCTCTTTGAAAGGCCTCATTCTAGATGAAGAGTATCAAGTCAACCGACTGCAAGAGCCAGAATTGCTAGATGAAAAATGCCAACATGCTTACACTGACCTCAAAGCATATCAGCAACGCATGTGTAGAAGTTACAACCACAATGTCATTCCCAAAATTTTTAAAATTGGTGATCTAGTATTCAAGGGAAATCCTATAAATCAACAGGATCGGGAAAAGAAAGGGAAATTTGAACCTAACTGGTTAGGTCCCTTGTTAGTTAGATGAGAGAGGCGGGGGGGGGGGGGGTGAATCAGATAAACTCACAATACAATATATTCTTTAGATTCAACCTTGGTAGAACTTACTGGATATGCAACTATGACTGTAAATCATTCAAACTTATAAAAAGTTAAACTTGAAACATCAAAACACATTCAACACCAGTTTTAATGTGGAAACCCAAATAGGGAAAAACCACTGTGGGATTTTGGACCCACTAAGAAAATATACTCTTCTAGAGTATGCTCGGTTAAAAGCCAATCCTATTAAAGATTACATAAACACATTGCTAGATGTGACCCGGTCAAGGGATTTCCCTTAGATCTATTAGAATCTTGCACTTGGTTAGAAGTGACCTTGTCAAAGGATTTCAAACACTCATTCAAAATGTTACCTTGCTAGAGGATTTACAAATAAGACTGTTAGGTCCACTCGGTTAAGAGATTTCCTGTCACTTACAAAAATAAATAACAGTAATGAAATATATCTGCAACTTCACATTTGAAATGTTAAAGAAGACTCTATGTGCTCAAAATAATCTGGTCATAAGACTTATCTTCCTTCTTGCTGGGCTTCTCACTCTATTCTTCAGTCAGATCTTCAATCTTCTGTACTCGGTAATCACCTCTATAGTATCACTGCTCTTCTATTTTCCCGCTTGCATTGTTCATCATCTTTTCCTTATTTATAAACAATTTCTAACTGCTTAATCTCCTTAATCACATTTCCCATGATTAATCTTAGCCATCATATCTTCAAACTTGACTAGGTTCATTGAATCCTTCGAACTAAAAAAATGTTTTATCTTGCCTTGGAACTTGTATTCCTTCCTTGGTACTTGTGCTCAGTTAAGACCATTTAATCTATGTTGTAGATCTAACTCTTGAATTTTTATTGCCGTTGATCCTTAACAAACTTCTTGCACGACATTCCAATCTTCTATAAATCTCCAGCTCATTGGCATCCTTCATTTAATAATGTATTTATTCATCCAATGCATTCTATTACTGCTTGGTTGATACTCGGTAAATACTGAACTTTACTTGGTAGACATTCTTTCTTCTTTAATCGACACTGATAACCTTGGTGTTTATCGACTAGCTCCTTGCTCGGTAAAATAGAACAATATCAAACCTTTACTCATTTTATTACATGAAATCTTTTCTCCTTCTTATTCAGTCTTCGAATACACATATATAGGATATCAAAACAATCAAAATAACACAATCTCATCACTATCTAACTTGATATTAGTTTCCCATTGAATAACTTATTACTCCCCTTCATTTTCACATTCTTTATGTGTCACTTACCGACATCTTTATACTCATCAAAACATACTCTTTAAGATATGGTAACATCATACTGAATCAGAAAATCAATTGCTTGACATCAATAACAAAATAATATTATTAAGACAGTAATCATCCTTTATCAATTATATCATCAATCTCCAACAACCTTCTCAATATCCTCATACCAACAAACTTATTGAAATTCCAACAATCTCCCCCTTTGGCATTGATGGCAATACCAACTTGATTTCTTCCAATTGATTCGGACTGCTATTATTCTTCTCCTATTATCCTTGAGCTGTAAACTTCTCATGTGATCTTCTCCCCCTGTCATTAGTCTTCTCCCCCTTTGACAACAATGCTAAAAGTAAAACTAATCCATGATTACTTCCCCTGTGAAGTAATTTCCATGCTTGTTAAAACATATACAAATGTATCATCTTAGTCTCGATCAGAGCATCTTGTCTTCATTCACTATTTCCTGCACAACTTTAGACAACATTCTAAAGTGTGTAAATCAGCATCAACTCACAAATAGTATTCTATAGAGTCATATAATTGATGCTTTCACCGAACTTTGTCAGTAAGTACTAGATAGGGGTAGGACCCCTAACTTACTTCTGAGACACTCAAAAGTGTCCCTTGGCAGTGGCTTTGTGAAGATGTCTGCTAATTGTTCCTTTGTGCTAATATATTCCAGCACAACTTTCTTTTCTTTAACTTCTTCTCTTAGATAATGATACTTTATAGAGATATGCTTTGTCTTAGAGTGCATCACTAGATTCTTTGAAATGTTAATAGCACTTGTATTATCACAAAATATAGTCACTGGCTTGGTAACTGTCTCATTCATACCTTCCAATAGTTGTTTGATCCATGCTATATTGGTACAATTCAATGCTGCAACGACATATTCAGCTTCAACTGTTGACTGTGAAATGCATCCTTGTTTCTTGCTAAGCCAACTCACTAGTCTTTCTCCCAAAAAGAAAGCTCCACCGCTTGTGTTTTTCCTGTCATCAATATTTCCTACCCAATCAGCATCAGTATAGACTTTTAAGTCAAAATCATTCCTCTTTTTATATAGTAAACCATAATCTTTAGTGTCTCTTAAGTATCTGAAAATTCTCTTGATTGCTGTCATATGGGTTTCTTTGGGATCTGCAGAAAATCTTGCAGCTATGCCTACTGCATGTGCTATATTAGGCCTGCTGTGAACTACATATTGCAACTTTCCAATCATAGATTGGTAAAGTGTCTCATCAACAGATGTAGATTCATCGTTCTTTGATAGTTTACAATTAGTGGTCATAGGAGTACTTACAGGTTTAGAATCCTCCATTCCAAATTTCTTCAAGATTTCCTTTATATACTTGGATTGAGTAATGAAAATCCCATTTTTCATTTCCAGTATCTGTAAACCTATAAAATACTTTATTTCACCTATTAATGACATCTCAAATTCTTTGCACATTTCATTTCCAAAGTTCTTGCATAAAGAATCATTTCCACAAAAAATAATATCATCAACAAATATGGCTGAAATCAGTATTCCATTATCCTCATCATTCTTCATATACATGTTGTTGTTTTCACTAGTCCTTAAAAATCCAATCTTGATTAAATAAGAATGCAACCTTTCATACCATGCTCTAGGTGCTTTCTTTAGGCCATATAAAGCTTTGTTCAACTTACATACCTGATCTTTATGCTTCTCTTCAATAAATCCTTTAGGCTGTTCAATATAAACTTCTTCTTCTAGTATACAATTCAAAAATGCAGATTTAACATCCATTTGATATACCTTGAAATTTTTGAAAGCAGCATATGCCAACAATGTTCTCACTCCCTCAAGTCTTGCCATAGGTGCAAAAGTCTCACCATAGTCTATTCCTTCTTCTTGAGCATAACCTTTGCAAACTAGTCTTGCTTTATTCCGAATGATCTCACCTTTTTCATTTAGCTTATTTCTAAAAATCCACTTTGTATCGATTATGTTTCTCTTTTGGTCTTGGCACCAGTGTCCATGTTTTATTTTTCTTGATTTGTTCAATCTCTTCTGTCATAGCATTCACCCAATCATCATTGCTTAATGCCTCTTTTACTATCCTCAGTTCAAACTCGGATATTAGACATGTGTTCTATCTCAGTTTGTTCCTTGTCATCACTGACGCATCCTTATCTCCTATGATCTGACTTGATTCATGATTTCTTCTGACATATTTTGCTAATATAGGCTCAGTAGACTCTGTATGATCTTCTTCATCACTTGGTAACTGAGTATTTTGTTCATCAGCTTTCTCGGTTAGACTTCTCGGTTGTACATATACAAACTCTTCATAATCTTCTGGTTCTTTGGAGTTTCCTTCATCATTCCTTTCTGCAAATTCATCAACTTTCACATTTGCACTTTCCACTATTTTGTTAGATGATTTCATTAGACATTTAAATGCTTTACTCCTAGAGGAATAACCAAGAAATGTTCCTTCCTCATTTTTCTGATCAAATTTTCCATTTTTGTCATCTTTGTGAACATAACATCTACTTCCAAATATTTTAAAATAACTTACATTTGGTTTCTTGTCATACCAGAGTTCATACGGTGTCTTCATAGTTCCTTTCTTCAGTTGTACTCGGTTCAGGGTGTAAACTACAGTGCTTATTGCTTCTCTCCAAAATATTTGAGGTACTCTCTTTCTATCATCAAGGTTTTGGCACAATCTACAATTGATTTGTTTCTTCTTTTAGCTATCCCATTTTGCTATGGTGTTCTTCGTAAAGACACTTGTCTCTTTATACCATGATCATTGCAAAATAAGTTAAATTCATCTGAAATAAACTCTCCTCCTCTATCAGATCTTAGACATTTCAACTGTCTTCCTGTTTCATTTTCAACTCTAGCCTTATACCATTTGAACATTTGAAAGGCTTCTGATTTCTCTTTTAAAAACATAACTGACATCATCTTTGAGTAATCATCCACAAATAATATGAAGTATTTATCACCATAATAACTTTGAACTTTCATAGGACCACAAAGATCAATGTGTACAAGATCTAAAATTCCTTTAGAAATGTAAGACTTACTTGTAAAGCTCGATTTTGTCATCTTACCCATCTGGCATCCTCAACATATTGCATTCTCAGGTTTTTCCAAGCTCGGTAGACCTCTTACTTAGTGCTTCTTACTTATTTTGATTAGGTTATCAAAATTTACATGAAAAAACCTTTTATGCCATAACCAAGTATCTTCTATTTTTGCATACAGACAATTGTTCTGAGTTGAGTCAAGATGAAATGTATTACCTCTTGTTTGAGTCGCGGTAGCAACCAACTTTCCATGTTTGTCATGAACTTTGACAATTCCTTTCTGAAATTCTATTCGGTATCCTGTATTGTTTAGTTGCGCTACACTCAACAAATTGTATTTCAAACCTTCAACCCAATATACATCATCACATTTAGCATTGTCAAGAAGTGTGATAGATTCTTTACCTTTCACAGGACATGGTTCATTATTACCAAATCTTACATAACCTCCAGCATAATCTTCTAAATTAACAAACTTGTGTTTATCACCTGTCATGTGATGTGAGCATCCACTATCTATGATCCAAGAATCATTTTTATTTATGTGTGATATTAAGGCTTTTTCTTCATACCTTTCTTCATCTGATCCATCTTTGATAGCCACATATACAACTTCCTCTATTTCAGTCCCATCAGATTTATCATCATTGGATTCCTCATCAACTATTAGGCATGTCTTTCTATCTCTCCTTCTGAAGTCTCGGTGGCCTCTGTATTGATTGTCTTTCTGTCTATCATCTTGATATTGTCTCTTTTCACTAGATTCTTTATCAGGATAGTTAGAAGCCATATGTCATATTTTATCACAGTTAAAACATTTCAAGGTAACTTTCCTTTATACTTACCTTTGCCTCTTGGTAACCTTCTGGCCAATAATGCTTCAAATTCTTCTTGCTTTCTGATTTCCTCATATAGTTTGTGTACTTCTTCCATGTTTTTACGAAATCTCTCACTTGCTCCATTGTGATTTCCTTCAGCATACTTATACATTCTATCATTGTAATTATTAGTTTCATCAAGATGAAAATAACTAAATGCAGATTCAACTTTGTTAACCGAAGACCCACTGTTATCAAAATTGCTCAACTCAAAAGCATGTAGCTTACTGATAATAACATCCAAAGAGACTAGCATGTTTGGTATAGACCCTAATTCATTAATTGCAAAGACTCGAATGGCATAAGCAGGTAGAAGTGTTCTAAGCAACTTACTTGTTACATCCTTTTCTTCAATAGTTCCTCATGCTCCTTTGATTTGATTGACAGTTTCCTTTAACCTTGTACTGTATTGGATAATGTTCTCACCTTCATTCATTCTCATGGATTCAAGTTGTCCTCTTAGACTGTCTACTTTTTCTCATTGAACATGTTCATCACCACCATACATAGATATAAGCTTATTCCACATAGCTTTGGCACCATTACAACCTTCTAGATCATTAAACTCATAGTCGGTCAATGCTTATGTTATTTCAATCATTGCTTGAATATGTTCTTGCTTTGCCTTTATCTCTTCCATTGTCATTGGGTAGGTGCTAGGTGCTATGTAATCATTCTCTAGATAATATGTTGCATATTCTCCAATTCCTGATAAGTGCAGCTTCATCCTTTTCTGCCATGTGGAGAAACTTGACTTGTTCAGCTTTGGTGTATCCCTTTTATACATCTTCGGATCTTGCCTCAAGTTCCTTTAAACTTTTCTTTCAGAGTCCAAGATCTGATACCACTTGTTAGTTAGATGAGAGGGGGGGTGAATTAGATAAACTCACAATACAATATATTCTTTAGATTCAACCTTGGTAGAACTTACCGGATATGCAACTATGACTATAAATCATTCAAACTTATAAACAGATAAACTTGAAACATCAAAACACATTCAATACCAGTTTTAACATGGAAACCCAAATAGGGAAAAACCACTGTGGGATTTTAGACCCACTAAGAAAATATACCCTTCTAGAGTATGCTCGATTAAAAGCCAATCCTGTTAAAGATTACATAAACACATTGCTAGATGTGACTCAGTCAAGGGATTTCCCTCACATCTATTAGAATCTTGCGCTTGGTTAGAAGTGACCTTGTCAAAGGATTTCAAACACTCATTCAGGATGTTACCTTGCTAGAGGATTTACAAATAAGACTGTTAGGTCCACTCGGTTAAGAGATTTCCTGTCACTTACAAAAATAAATAATAGTAATGAAATATATCTGTAGCTTCACATCTGAAATTTTAAAGCAGACTCTATGTGCTCAAAATAATCTTGTCATAAGACTTATCTTCCTTCTTGTTGGGCTTCTCACTCTGTTCTTCAGTCAGATCTTCAATCTTCTGTACTCGGTAATCACCTCTATAGTATTACTGCTCTTCTATTTGCCCGCCTGCATTGTTCATCATATTTTCCTTATTTATAAACAATTTCTAACTGCTTAATCTCCTTAATCACATTTCCCATGATTAATCTTAGCCATCAGATCTTCAAACTTGACTAGGTTCATTGAATCCTTCGAACTAAAAAAATGTTTTATCTTTCCTTGGAACTTGTATTCCTTCCTTGGTACTTGTGCTCGGTTAAGACCGTTCAATCTATGCTGTAGATCTAACTCTTGAAGTTTCATTGTCGTTGATCCTTAACAAACTTCTTGCACAATATTCCAATCTTCTATAAATCTCCAGCTCATTGGCATCCTTCATTTAATAATGTATTTATTCATCCAATGCATTCTGTTACTGCTCGGTTGATACTCGGTAAATATTGAACTTTACTCGGTAGACATTCTTTCTTCTTTAACCGACACTGATAACCTTGGTGTTTACCGACTAGCTCCTTGCTCGATAAAATAGAACAGTATCAAACCTTTACTCATTTTATTACATGAAATCTTTTCTCCTTTTTATGTAGTCTTCGAATACACATATATAGGATATCAAAACAATCAAAATAACACAACCTCATCACTATCTAACTCGGTAATAGTTGCCCATTGAATAACTTATTACTCCCCTTCATTTTCACATTCTTTCTGTGTCACTTACCGACATCTTTATACTCATCAAAACATACTCTTTAAGATATGGCAACATCATACTGAATCAGAAAATCAAATGCTTGACATCAATGATAAAATAATATTATTAAGACAGTAATCAATCTCCAACAACCTTCTCAATATCACCATGCTAGATGTCTGTAACACCAAACGAAAGAACAACGAAACATTTGTGGTGTTTCTTCATCATTGGCAACAGATGGTCTCAAGATATCCTTGAGATGTGCCTAAGAAGGAAAAGATGGAAATTTTCATCGACAATTTAAATAGTGAGATGAGTTACAAACTCAAACTCCAATGCATACCATCTTTTGCTAAATTGATTGAGAATGACATCCAAGTAGAAGAGGCATGTGTCGAGAAAGGAACATTGAAATTCTTCAAAGAAGGAACAAATTCATCCAATTACAATAACCAGAACAATAACAACTTAGACAAATCCAAGTTCTGGACCTAAAACAAAAACATTGGAAACGAAGGAGGAAATGATCCTAATGATACAAAGTCCAAACAACCAGTGTTAGCTTTATCAAGAAATCCTCAAACTACAAAGAATCCAAAAGGTGCTAACCAAGGTACTAACACTTATGCACCGACTACCAATCAAGATCATCTCAACACAAACAACACCAACAATACCCAAAGCAATAACACCAATCAAGGACCTAATACAAAGTCACGAGGTAACACCAACAACTTTCCAAAACGCATCTACACACCATTAGGGCAATCATTGGAGTAAGCATTCAGAGAACTCTTGGCAGACAAAATTATCTCCTTACCAGCAATCACCAACTTTGAACCACAAATCAAACCACCTTGGTGGAATGACTCACACTTTTGTGATTTTCATCAAAACAAAGGCCATCAAACAAATGATTGCGTGAGACTAAAAAGCATTGTTCAAGACATGATTGATAGAGGCGATTTAATAGTCGATGGTCTCAAAACAAATGGTGACCATGGAGCATTTAAGAATCCTCTTCCAAACTACAACAACGATGGAGCTTCAACCTCAAACGATACACGTAGAGCTTGGATCAATCACATATATAATAACACCATCAATCATATATCAGCTGAGGAGAATCAAGTAAATGTCATCACAATCAAAGACAAGTGGGAACATGAATCCGTCAATGTAACCACCAGAGCTCAAAAATATGTCTTGAAGGGACATACGTCAACAACAAACACCATACCCAAAATTCAATATGATCTAGTCAGTCAACTGCGCAAAAATCCTACTCAAATATCTATACTGGAGTTGCTAAAAATTTCGCCAAAACACAAAGACATCTTGGAACAAGCCCTATTGGAAACGAATGTACCTTAAGATCTGGATGCTGACAAATTCCAAGAAATGGTAGCTCACATGATAAGGCCTCATAACCTTACCTTTTTTGAGCATGATAATATCTCATTAAGCCATCCACACAATACTCCACTCCACATTGAAGTCTTGGTCTACAAGCATCGAGTCAAAAGAGAATTAATAGATGGAGTTTCTCGACTCAATATCTGTACCTTGAAACTTATCCGTGCATTAGGCTTCTCTGAGCAATCTATTGATCCACACAAAAAGATCACTATCAAAGCATATGATGATGAAGAACGATCATCCAAAGGAATAGTAATGTTGCCAATTCAAGTAGGGCCAATACCAAAGGACACTGTGTGCCAAGTCTTAGACATAGACCTCACATATAATATCTTATTGGGTCGACCTTGGATACATGAAATGCAAGCCATACCTTCTACTTATCACCAGTGTGTTAAGTTCCCCTACAATGGACAGGTAATTTCTATATCAGCAAATCATAACCCTTTTCAACATTGTAATGCTATGGGGGCAGCCCAAGACAGTTTGGTTCCACATAATAGAGAAAAACAAAGTTCCTTAGCAGCAGATCTTCAGCAAGAAAAGTCTAAATCACTATCTATGGATTTCAAGCAAAAATTGAAAATCAAAGAGCAAGGCATGGGAGAATACTCTTTGGAACCTTTGTGTTTAGCCAACTTACCAGCATCACCTAAATCTCATGGATTACTTATAGCATCAACACATCAAGCAACACAACCCATCGCCAAGTTTGATGGCAAATTTATCTAACTTGGTACTCTACCACATGAATCAGAGGAAAAATACATCCTTAGTTGGCTATATAAGGATGAGGAAGAAGATAGAGTGACTACTATGGAAGTAACTATACCAACACACCTATATGGAAAAGGCTACTTAATTATGCAAAAAATGGGATACAATGGCAAAGGACCTATCGAAAAGCATCAGGAAGGCATCACAGAACCATTAGATCCTCCTTCACAATTCAATAAAGACAAAACAAGATTGGGCTATGAACACACTCTACCACCCAGGAAGACACCAAACCAAAAACCTCAGTGGGAGGCAAAGAAGAAATACAAGGAGGACTCATGGTAGGAGGCACTATTTGAATCAGCAGAGACAATACGCAAAGAACGTAAATATCAAGAATGAAAAACAACATCAAGAGAAGCCCATCAATCAAAAGAAGGAGGCATCTACTGCAGAAGTACATCATATTCAAGAACCAATGTCCAACAAGGGAGCATCATGATAACTCAATGATGAACGGATAGTACCAAACCGGTTCCCATAACCATATGCCAGTTCACCTTGAACGAACACACCGCTTCACTTTAACACAAATGTCGGTTCACAGTGTTACACTGGTTGTCACATATGCCGGTTCTCACCTCTTCAACATATTGACATCAATGACAACATACAATGTCATTATGTTCTCATACCGGTTCACATAATGCCAACAATCTCCCCCTTTGGCATTGATGGCAATATACAAAGATGTCTCTCTGCTTCACATCTTCTCCCCAAATTTCTGCAGACATCTTCTCTACTTCACATCTTCTCCCCCTTTGACAACAATGCCAAAGTAGAGGCACAAGCTTCCTTGTTCCATTATGCCTCTCCCCTTGAGGAGTAGCCTCCCTCAACACATCAATCTTGGAGAAAAATTTGACTATGCAATACCTGACTGATGTGGAGCATATACCTTTAGTTCACCTCCTGAAGGCGCAACACCCCTAATTCACCTCTTAAGTACATAAATGTAGCCTTTGGGAGAGGCTTGGTGAATATGTCTGCTAATTGCTCCTGACTGGAAACATGTTCCAGTACAATCTCTTTGTTCTGAACCTTTTCCCTCAAGAAATGATACTTAAGCTCAAAGTGCTTGGTTCTAGAATGTAAAACCGGATTCTTGGAGATATTAATTGCACTAGTATTGTCACAAAATATACTTACCAGTTCTGATACGGGAACTTTGAAGCCATTTAATACATGCTTCATCCAAATTGTCTGAGTACAGTTCATAAAAGTTGCAACATACTCTGCTTCCACTGTAGACTGAGAGATACAACTCTGCTTCTTACTCATCTATGAGACCAGTCTACCACTGAAAAAGAATGCACCACCGGTTGTGCTTTTCTGGTCATCTATATTGCCTGCCCAATCAGCATCTGTGTATACTTTCAAGTTGAAATACTTGCTATATGGATACCACAATCCATAGTCAATAGTTCCCTTCAGATACCTAAGAATCTGCTTGACTGCAACCAAGTGGGATTCTCTTGGGATTTTCTGGAATCTTGTAGTAATGCCAACTACATGTGCAATATCTGGTCTGCTATGCACTACATAATGCAACTTACCAATCAATGATCAGTATTCCTTCTCATCGGAGTACCAACCAGTTTGCTATCTTCCATGCCAAAGGTCTTCAACACCTCTTTGACATACTTGGACTGAGTGATAAAGATTCCTTGTTTCATCTGCTGGATCTGCAGTCCAATGAAGAATTTAATCTCCCCTATGAGTGACATCTCAAACTCTTTCTTCATCTCATCAGCAAACTCATGACTCATCTTGTCATCTCCACCAAAGATAATGTCATCAACAAATACCTCACAGATCAAGATTTGGTCACCTTTAGACTTCAGGTAGATATTGCTATCTTCACTTGTTCTCTCAAATCCGATCTTCACAAGATGGGAATGCAGACATTCATACCATGGTCTAGGTGCCTGCTTTAGACCATATAAGGCTTTATGTAGCCTACATACCATGTCACTGTCTTCAGATAGGGGAAACCCATCTCGTTGCTCAATATACACCTCCTCTTCAAGTAGACCATTTAGGAATGCATATTTTACATCCATTTGATATACTTTGAAACCTTTAAAAGCTGCATATGCAAGAAGCATACAGACTCCTTCCAATCTGGCTACAGGAGCAAAGGTTTCTCCATAGTCTTCTCCTTCTTCTTGAGCATATCCTTTGCACACCAATCTGGCTTTGTTTCTAATCACTATGCCATCCTCATTTAGCTTATTTCTGAAAACCCATTTGGTACCAATGACATTTTTATGCTCCGGTCTGGGTACCAAAGACCATGTACCATTTTTCTCTATCTGGTCAAGTTCCTCTTCCATTGCCTTGATCCCGTCTTCATTTTTATGGGCCTCTTTGAATGATTTAGGCTCAAATTCAAAGATCATACATGAGTTTTCTTTGACCTTTCTTCCTGTAAGGATTCCTGCATCCTTATCTCCTATGATCTCCTTAGGATCATGATTCAACTTGACATACTGAGGAATGGTCTTGATGGATTCCTCTTGCTTTTCTTCTTCATCCTCATCTCCATCAGTATCAGCATCTACATCTACTGGTGTAGGAACACTGTTACTAGTGCTTGGTTGACTGACAACCGGTTCCCAGAAGGTTACAACTGGTTCATTTAACACTTGCTCACTGCCAGTTTCCTCAATTTTCTCAGAGGTTTCATCAACTCTTACATTGATGCTTTCCATAATTATTTGAGTCCTATTGTTGAAACACTTGAGAGCTTTTCTCTTGGTGGAATATCCTAGGAATATTCCCTCATCACATTTCGCATCAAATTTGCTCTGGTGTTCACTCCTCTTGATGTAACATTTGCTACCAAACACTCTAAAGTAGCTAACCATAGGTGTCTTACCGGTCCAATACTCATAAGGAGTTTTATCCTTACCTTTCTTGATGAGTACCCGGTTCATTGTGTAGATTGCAGTGCTCACCACTTCTCTCCAAAAGGTGTGAGCTACCTTTCCTTGAATCATCATGGTTCTAGCTGCTTCAACCATAGTCCGGTTATTCCTCTCTGCTAGGCCATTTTTCTATGGAGTCCAGGGGGCAGACAGTTGTCTCTTGATGCCATGTTATTCATAGTACTTGTTGAATTCACTGGAAGTGAATTCCCCTCCTTGATCAGTGCTCAGACACTTGATCCTTTTACCGCTTTCCTTCTCCACTAATGCTCTAAAGGCTTTGAACTTTACAAAAGCTTCAGACTTATCTTTCAAGAATGTGACCCACATCATTCTTGAGCAGTCATCAGTGAGAATCATGAAGTACCTATCACCCTGCACACTCCTAGTTTTCATAGGACCACACAAATCAGTATGCACAAGATCAAGCAAATTGTTAGCAGTGAAAGATTTACCTTTAAAGGTTGAGGAAGACATTTTCCCCAATTGACACTCTCTGCACAAGGTGTTATCCAGTTTTCTTAGCACCGACAACCCTCTAACTGCCTTGATCTTAATAGCCTTCACAATGTTATCAAAGTTTACATGGCAGAGTCTCCTATGCCATATCCAGCTATCATCAAATTTAGCCATAAGACATGTACTTATATTTGCATTTAGCTGAAATAGGTTACCTGTGGTCTGCACGCCGGTTGCCACCAATTCACCAATCTTTCCTTTGATTCTACAAACTCCATTCTTGAATTCTAGAGTGAGGCCACTGTCATTCACCTGGGCAACACTTAGGAGATTGTGTCTAAGACCATCAACCCAATACACATTGTTAGCACTACTCTTTCTGTTCAGAGAGATGGACCCTCTGCCTTTGACCATGCATGGTGCATCATTGCCAAAGTGAACCACACCACCATCATACTCTTCCAAGGACAAAAACTTGCTCCGGTCACCAGTCATATGGTTAGAACAGTCACTGTCAATGATCCACTCATTGGAATTATCAAACTAGGAGACAAGAGCCTTCTTGTCTAACACATCTTCCTTGACAGCAACAAACACAATATCTTCATTTTCTTCATCCTCTGATTCCTCATCTGTGACACCTTCATCAACTGCCACAAAACAGTTTCTCCGGTTTCCTCCTTTGAATTTCTTGAACCTTTCCGGTTTGTCCTTGTTGTCGCCATTAGGACAGTTTACAATAATATGTCCTATCCGGTTACAAGAAAAGCATTTCAAAGGTAGCTTACCTCTGTATTTGTCGGTTCCTTTAGGAATTTTCTTGGCATGGAGAGCTTCAAATGCCATCAGAATCTCCTCGTCATCCATTTCTTTGCTCTGTCTTGGTTCACCACTAGTGCTAGCTTCTTTTCCTTTTCTGGATGGTACGGCTGAAGCTTTAAAAGTTGATTCAGTCTTTTCAGCACTGCCATCAAAACTATTTAGCTCACAGGCTGTCAACTTTGCAATGATGGAGTCTAGGGATACCTTAGTCTTATCTATTGATCTCAGCTCCTGAATAGCAGCAACCCTTATTGCATAGACCGACAATAGGGATTTCAGGACTTTGCTTACCATAGTGGAATCTTCTATTTTACCACCTACACTCTTGATATCTCCAACAATGGTTTTGATTCTTATTCCATACTATTGAATGGTCTCACCTTCAACCATCCTCATGTCTTCAAACTTCCCTCTAATACTTTCTTCCTTAGCCTGTTTTACATGCTCATCACCGCCATAGATATTTTCAAGAGTATCCCATACCTCTTTGGGATTTACCTTATCTTGGACATCAATAAACTCAATGTCAGATAAACTACTAATTAGGGCTTCCATGACTTGCCCATTCTCCTGTATCTCTCTCTTTTGGTCATCGGTGAGAGTACCGATAGGGGCAACATAGGCATTCTCAACATAGCTCCAGTGTTGAGCACCCATGCTTCTGATGTATATCTTCATTATGTCTTTCCATATACTGAAATTTTCTCTATTAAACTTTGGACCTTCCCTCTTCATCATTAGACTGGGATCTTTACCTCGAGTAGTTAAGCTTATAACACAGAGGACCTGGAGGATGCTCTGATACCAATTGATAACTCAATGATGAACAAATAGTACCAAACCAATACTAAGAGGGGGGGGGTGAATCAGTACAAGCAAAAACACACTCTTAAACCGGTTTGTCAGTAAACACTGTGCATTGACAGATAAACAGTAACACCGGTCCTAAAACAGAGTAAAAATGACAAAACTCAGAATAACTGAGACAAGCATAAACCGGTTGACACCTATCTTCTCATATACCCTAACACTTCATTTCTATTTCACCCTTATGCATGAACAAGTAATCTACCATTAAAGATATACATATAAGCAACTAGATCAACATGATTCACCGCTTGACAGAAAACAACAAAGCATCACATGAAGAAGACATCACACATGATACACATATTTTTCACGTGGAAACCCAACTGGGAAAAACCACGGTGGAGATGAATACCCACAAGCTTATTTTTGAACTCTTTAGAAGTCCGCTCTGTTAGGAGCCTTGTCCGGTTAAAGACTTATACAATAGGTTTTGTTAGGAACCGATCCTGTTAGGGATCACCTAGTTAAGAGATGGCTAGAATACCTAGTTAAGGGTTAAACCCTGTTAAAGGTTACCTTGTTAGAGGATTTCAAGAACTTAATGGTTTTGAGTCACCCTATTAAAGGATTTTCAGCAAGCCTGTTAAAGCTACCCTGTTAAGGGATTTCTCAACTATTGAAGTGGTTAGAGATCAACAGGTATTATAATGATCTGGTAACAACACTCAATGCCAATGCAGATCTGCTTAAGCTCCTCTTCACCTTCTGCACTTACACTCTGTAGGTATCACTTCTCTCTTTTGGTCTGGCAAGAATCACGTATCACTTCTCTTGGATACACACACACACAACTTTTGCCAACAACCTTAGAAAGAATCACAACATCGACCTTATAGGAAAACAAATAGGTCAGTAGCATAAACCCTAAACCCTAAAACCTGTTAGGTTAAGGAATTCAAATGGTTCATTCCTGACCATTGAGCACACTGCATTAAATGCAACAGTCTTGATCCAATCTCCATCGTCCATTTTCCACCGATTTCATAGTGGCTGATAACCCATCACACGTTATCACCATTTATAGACTTTGCACATTCCCGAGGTAGATAGGAACAATCTCCTTCATGCAAGATCCTTTACGTGCACAAGGCTTACGTGGCAACACGATCTGTTCTTTGTTACCATGCTAACTCATCACACAAAGTCACCGGTTGAGCCACATAGGCTTGAAGCACTTCAACCGGAAACCCTGAAGTTGAGACTACTAGCCAGTAGTCATACAATGCTTCCATGTACCGGTTCCCATAAGCATATGCTGGTTTACCTTGAACAAACACACCGCTTCACTTTGGCACAAATGCCAGTTCATAGTGTTATACTGGTTCTCACATATGCCGGTTCTCACCTCTTCAGCATATTGACATCAATGACAACATACAATGTCATTATGACCTCATACCAGTTCACATAATGCCAACACATCACTCTCTGTTAACATCATTCCTCCCCGAGGAGAGACAATATATGTGTTAGGTCCCGGAGATAACTGAGAGGGGGGGGGGTGAATCAGTTGTCTAACAAATTTAAACCAGAAACAACTTAATCAACTTAATGCTTAATACCAGTAAACCAGTCTAATATACCGGTAGACAGTTTTAACAGTTAATTGCAATACCGGTAAGGATTAATGCATGAAACAAAAGGACAAAGTCATCCACAACACATAACACCAATATTTGTACGTGGAAACCATGTAAGGGGAAAAACCACGATGGGAAACCTTACCCACAATCAGACTATACTACTGCATATAGTATACAAATGGGGTCTGCACATGCAGAAAGTCCAAGTGCTTAGAGCTCACTGCTCAATCACAAAATAGGAGTCACACTGACTACAATTGGATGGTTAAATCCAATAAGAATATACTACTCAAAATAGCGTCTTCATATGCTGGATTTAGTACCGGTGTAGTTCTGATTGTCTTCACAAAAACCCTCCTTGAATCTTCAAATGATGTATGCGTGTATAGCTCTGCTTATTCTCGCATATACCTTCACACAATTCTTTTTCGCACTCTACATTTGATCTTACATTTATACCATAACCTAGGACCAATTTTAGTAGGTCGGCTCTACAAGATATATTACAATAAAATCATTTTATAAACAAAACAATATCCGATGCAATAAGCGATTCAACATGTCGGCTTAATGCATTTACAACAATAATAAGTCATCTCCATAGCATGCCATGCTAATCTGGAGAAGATAAACCTGCTGGTGTAACTTGGACCTATTTGCCGGTAACAACAAATATGTAAATATGAATATGCCAATTAACAAAAATCCAAGACAAGGTGTCCACATGATGTCTTTGACATAACCAAGTGTTTTCCATGTCATTCCATGTGGCGGTGATCATTATATCCTTCCAGTGTACCAGATACCGGTGACTGTGCATAAGTCACTTGCTTGCTGGTGAAAGTTGCTGATTCTCCAAAGTGCCAGAGTTGATAAGTGTTTAGTAGGTGTTGACATCAATGAAAAAACCATACCAAAATACCAACAATCTCCCCCTTTGGGATGGCAACACAAGATGGAAAAACCATCAAAGTGCCAAAACAGAAATGCCAAATACCAAAAGCCAACAATCTCCCAAAAGGAGATTATAACCAGAAATCAAAATACAGATACAAAAAGTAATAATCTCTCTCAAATAACAATCTCTCCCCCTGGGAGCAACATGTGTGTTCCTTGTGTTTTTCCATACCAATCTCTCCCCCTTTGACATCAAATGCCAAAGTTATTACAAAACCAAGTTCATATACAAAATACCAACCAAATTAGTATACCAACTACTCCCCCTGAGAAGTAGCTGCCTCATCAAAGCTGGAGTAAAATGATTTCTCTGTTAATTCTGTCGGTTGATGACAAACATTAACTTCCTAAGTCTCTACCAGTGGGGGTATGACCCCAAGCTGGTCTCTAAGATATTCAAAAGTCTCCTTAGGCAGAGGTTTAGTGAAGATATCTGCAATCTGGTCTTTAGTATTCACATAAACTAGTTTTATTTCCTTTGCTTCAACATTTTCTCTTAGAAAATTCAGTTTGATAGAAACACGTTTGGTTTTAGAATGTAATACCGGATTCTTGGATATATCAATTGCTGCAGTGTTATCACAATAGATAGTAATAGGTTCCTTGCATTTTATCTTTATGTCTTTCAACATTTTCTTAAGCCATAGTACCTGTGTACAGTTAGTTGCTGTTGCAACATATTTTGATTCTGCTGTTGATAAAGATGTACAACTTTGTTTCTTACTCAACCAAGAAACTAGTCTATTTCCAAGAAAAAATGCTCCTCCGATGGTGCTTTTTCTATCATCCACATCTCCTGCCCAATTTGCATTTGTGTATGCACATAATTCAAAGTTTTCATCTCTAGGATACCATAATCCAAGATTTATAGTGCCTTATAAGTACCGGAAAAACCTTTTTACTGTTGATTCATGATTTTCTCTAGGATTACTCTGAAATCTTGAAACAATACATACTGCATTCATAATATCAGGTCTGATTTGTGTCAAATACAGTAAACCTCCTATCATAGATTTGTATCTAGTTGGATTTACAGGTGTAGATTCATCCCTTAGTGATAGTTTGTCATTTGTAGTCATAGGTGTGCTTACCAGTTTAGAGTTCTCCATCCCAAATTTCTTTAGTAACTCTTTTAGGTACTTGGATTGACTCAAGAATATACCTTTATCAGTCTGTGAAATCTGCAATCCTAAAAAGAATTTTATTTCTCCAATCATAGACATTTCAAATTCTTGGTGCATTTTAATAGAAAATTCTTTACATAATCCATCTTCTCCTCCAAAGATTATATCATCAACAAAAACTTCTATAACCAAGATGTCATCATTAGTCACTTTATAGTATAAGTTGTTGTTAGCATTACCTTTAGAAAAACCAATCTTTAAAAGATACTTATCCAATCTTGCATACCAAGCTCTTGGAGCTTGCTTCAATCCATACAAAGCTTTTCTTAACCTGCGAACCATATCTTTGTTATCTGTTAAAGAAAATCCATCAGGTTGTTCAATGTAAACTTCTTCTTCAAGATCTCCATTCAGAAATGCACATTTAATATCCATTTGATATACTTTGTAGTTCTTATGTGTTGCAAAAGCCAACAATAATCTAACTGCCTCAATTATGGCTACGGGTGCAAAGGTTTCATTGTAATCAATTCCTTCTTTCTGAGAATATCTCTTACACACTAGTCTTGCTTTATTTCTGATAACTTTACCATCTTCATTAATTTTGTTTCTGAATACCCATTTGGTTCCAATTACATTTTTATCTTTAGGCTGGGGAACTAATGTCCCAGTGTTATTTTTCTCAATTTGTTCCAATTCTTCTTCCATAGCTTTAGTCCAATATTTATCTTCACATGCTTCATTAACAGATGATGGTTTAATTTGAGAAATAAGACATACCTCTTCATTTTCCAATCTTCCTCTTGTCATAACTCCTTTATACTTGTTTCCAATTATTTGATCTTCAGAATGATTCAGTCTTACATACCAGGGTGTCTTTGTTTGTTGTTGTTCCTCAGTTACTGTGAAATTTTCAGATGATACCGATGTAACTAGATCTTCATTCTGTACCGGTGGATTCAGTGTAGGTTCATTTGTCAAAATTTCTGTTGCCAGTTCAGAGTCTATATACCTTGAAGTTCCTCTGAATTGTTCATCAATCTTTACATTTGTACTTTCAACAATTTTCTGCAATCTTTTGTTAAAACATCTATATGCCTTGCTCTTAGATGAATAACCAAGAAATATTCCTTCATCACTTCTAGGATCAAATTTTCCAATATACTCATCTCTTCTGATATAATATTTACTTCCAAAAATTCTAAAATATTTAAGAGTAGGAGTAATACCAAACCATAGTTCATGAGGGGTCTTACCGGTTTCACCTTTGATGTGAACTTTGTTGAATGTATAGACCGTTGTACTGACTACCTCTCTCTAATATACATGTGGTAGGTTTGCTTCTGATAACATACTTCTTGTTGCTTCCAAGATAGTTCTATTTTTCCTTTCAACAACTCCATTCTGTTGTGGTGTCGGAGGTGCTGATAGCTGTCTTTTGATTCCATTTACTTCATAGAATGTATTAAATTCCTTAGATGTAAATTCTCCTCCTTGATTTGATCATAGACATTTGATTTTCTTATTGGTTTCATTTTCTACCATATCTTTGAATAGTTTGAGCTTTCCAAGTGCTTCTGATTTTTCTCTAAGAAAAGTAACCCAACATATTCTAGAATAGTCATCAATGATTAACATGAAATATCTATCACCTTGTAAGCTTTTAGTTCTAGTTGGACCACATAAATCAGTATGAATTAAATCAAGAGCATTATTAGATTTTTCTAGAATACTTTTGAAACTAGCTCTAACTTATTTTCCAAATTGACATTCCTTACACACTGTATTGTGAGGTTTGACAATTTTAGGTAAATCTCTAACTGCCTTAATAATACTGATTTTCACCATGCAATCAAAGTTTACATGACAGAGTCTCTTATGCCATAGCCAACTTTCATCAATATGTGCAATTAAGCATGTCTTTTCACTGTTATTCAAATGAAAGATATTACCTCTAGTCTGATTACCAGTTGCAATTTCCAAACCAGTTCTATTCATGATTTTGCATTTTCCACTTTTGAATTGTAACTGAAATCCTTTCTCAACTAATTGACCAACACTTAAAAGATTATGCTTTAAACCTTCAACATAGTAAACATTGTCAGTATTATGCTTACCATCAAGAGATATTGTGCCCTTACCTTTAATCAAACAAGCTTTATCATCTCCAAATCTTACTAAGCCTCCATTGTATTCTTGAAAGTTCAAGAATTTACCTTTATCTCCTGTCATATGATGTGAGCATCTTGAATCAATGATCCACTCATCCTTTACTTCAACTTTAGTTGCCAAGGCCTGTTCTACTGGTTGAGCAGTAGGTGCTGGTTGATCTTCTGTTACAACAACAAAAACCCATCCATTGTCTATCGGATCCTCATCAGAATCATCAGTGACAACTTCATCAGCAATGTAACAAGATTTGTCTTTATTCTTCTTAAATCTGTATCTTTGATATTTAGGGTTAGGCTTGTATGTTCTTCTAGCTTTTTCTCTTAGTCTAGCATGTCTATCAGGGCATCTTGAAGCCATATGACCAATCTTATTGCAGTTAAAAAATTTAAAGGGTGCTTTACCTTCATACTTACTTCCAACTGGACCTTTAGGCATTTTCCTTGCAAATAGTGCTTCAAGTTCTTTAAGTTCTTCATTTTCTTTCCCGCTTTCTTCAAGTTCTCTTGCATAAAAGGCTTTCCAATCTGATTTATCAAATGATGGTGCAAATGATGTTGATGCTTTAAAGGTCAAATCTATCTTTATAGTAGCAACAAGACCAAATTCCTCAATTTCAAAAGCTGAAAGTTTTCCAATCAATGTATCCCTAGTTACTGATGTATTAGGCATTGTTCTTATCTCATTTATAGTAGTGAATTTCATTTTATATGCTGGTGGCAATCCTCTTAAGACTTTTGAAACAATTTCATCCTCACTTAAGTTTCCTCCACAACATTTAATACCCAAAACAATCTCATGTACTCTTTCCATAAAAGTAGAAATCCTTTCATCTTCTTCCATTTTCAAATGTTCATACCTGACCTGGAAGCTTTCAAGTTTTGCAATTTTGACTGTGGAATCTCCTTCATTCAGTATTTCCAAATGATCCCAAATAGCTTTAGCAGTGGACCTATCTGATAATCCCATGATTAGTTGATCTGATAATGCGCTCAAAAGTGCTTCTCTTGCTTTGCAATCATTTTCTTCATCTTTTCCCAAGGTAGGTGGATTAGGCTGACCAAGAGTAGGAGTAGTATAATCATTCTTTGTAACATCCCAGATATCCTTTCCAATGCAATTTAGATGTATCTCCATTCTGATCTTCCATATGCCATAGTTGGTTCTATCAAGTTTAGGACTGTCCTTCCTGAAATAGCTAGTAGACATTTGATCTCCTCAAGCTGTTAAACTTTTGCAAAAGAGGACTAAGCTTTGATACCAATTGTTAGGTCTCGGAGACAACTAAGAGGGGGTGGGGGGTGAATTAGTTGTCTAATAAATTTAAACCAGAAACAACTTAATCAACTTAATGCTTAATATCGATAAACCAGTCTAATATGCTGGTAGACAGTTTTAATAGTTAATTGCATTATCGGTAAGGATTAATGCATGAAACAAAAGGAAAAAGTCATCCACAACACATAACACCAATATTTGTACGTGGAAACCCTGTAAGGAGAAAAACCACGGTGGGAAACCTTACCCACAATCAGATGATACTACTACAAATAGTAAGTGTATACAAATGGGGTCTGCACATGCAGAAAGGCCAAGCGCTTAGAGCTCATTGCTCAATCACAAAATAGGAGTCACACTGACTACAATTGGATGGTTAAATCCAATAAGAATGTACTGCTCAAAATAACATCTTCATATGCTGGATTTAGTACCGGTGTAGTTCTGATTGTCTTCACAAAAACCCTCCTTGAATCTTCAAATGATGTATGCGTGTATAGCTCTGCTGATTCTTGTATATACCTTCACACAATTCTTTTTCGCACTCTACATTTGATCTTACATTTATACCATAACCTAGGACCAATTTTAGTAGGTCGGCTCTACAAGATATATTACAATAAAATAATTTTATAACTAAAATAATATCCCATGCAATAACTGATTCAACATGTTGGCTCAATGCATTTACAACAATAATAAGTCATCTCCATAGCGTGCCATGCTGATCTGGAGAAGATAAACCTGTCGGTGTAACCTGGACCTATTTTCTGGTAACAACAAATATGTTAATACAAATATGCTAATTAACAAAACTCCAAGACAAGGTGTCCACACGATGTCTTCGACATAACCAAGTGTTTTCCATGTCATTCCATGTGCCGGTGTACCAGATATCAGTGACTGTGCATAAGTCACTTGCTTTTCGATGAATGTTGCTGATTCTCCAAATTGCCAGAGTTGATAAGTGTTTAGTAGGTGTTGACATCAATGAAAAAACCATACCAAAATACCAACAATATGAACAAATGAAGAGAGTGGAAGCAAGATCTGACACAGAATCAGAGAAAAATATCAAACTCATATCAATCATCAAGGACATGTTTTCACCCTACAACATACCGGTCCACAACACTGCAAGAATCTGGGATAATACCTTTGAGACTGATTCAAATGAATATGAATGGGATAGCTATTCCAATGTTACTGATGATATTGCTGCAAATGACAGTCATACACCCATCTCTCAAGAAGAACACGACACAGAACCTAGACTACTTGAATTTGGTCCACAAAATATCTATGACACCAAGGAAAATGAGCAACAACATTACGAGCAAGTCCACACAGTAGATGATACCATCGAAGACCTCGACAACATAATTAACTTATTTAATACCCCGACCAACCATGATGATACTTCCATCCTGACACTTACAACAGTTGAACTTGATCCACCCAATGACTCTTTATCACTTATCTTTCCTGACCTCATAGACTGGGACGAACCTGAAAATCATGACATACCAATTTTCCCAAATGATGAATCCATAATCCATTACTTGTGTACCGTCAACCGAGAAACAAACTCTACCAATGAACAAAGTAACGACATCTGCAATCAGGGGAGTTCCAAGTCTCTCAGTGGCAAAAATGACCGCAATAAAGTATCTACTGCTGAAAACCAGTCAATGGCAGCACTAGATCACAAAAAAGTAAAAATAAAGGACGCATATGCGGGTGAAAACCTTTTTAAGGCACCTAAAGATGGGAGACTTGACACTCTTCCTGAACATTATCAGGAGCGATCAGCCATTGATTGAACCCACTCAATCAATCAACATTGGTACAACAGAAGCAACCAAAAACATACACCTTGTAGAATCTTTGACAGAGGAAGAAAAATCAGAGTTTATCCAATTTTTTGAAGAAAATTAGATCAAGTTTGCTTGGCCGTATGCAGATATGCCTGGGATTGATCCACAATTAATCATGCATCACTTTTCCATTGCTCCAGGAGCTAAGCTAGTCAGGCAAAAATTGAGAAAGATGAATCCACGTGTAGCATTCATGGTCAAAGCTGAGTTAAAGAAATTGTTAGACATCGGATTTATTCAACCTATTGACTATGCCGAATGGATTTCCAACATCATACCATTATCAAAAATAGATGGCAGTATCAGAATACGCACCAATTTTAGAGATGTCAATAAAGTCTATCCAAAGGATGACTTTCCTTTGCCTAGTATCGACATAATTGTAGACCTCACAGTAGGCCATGCAATGCTATCACTAATGGACAATTTTTCGGGCTATAATCAAATCAAGATAGCCCCAGAGGATCAAGATAGAACAACGTTTACCTATCCTTGGGGAGCGTATTGTTGGAATGTCATGCATTTTGGCTTAAAGAATGCAGGGGCAACTTATCAACGAGCAATGACAGCAATATTTCATGACATGATGCATACCTTCATGGAGGACTATGTGGATGATTTACTAGCTAAATCATTTACTCGAGCAGAACATCTAATCATCTTAGAAAAGATTTTTGACAGATTGGAGAAATTCTAAGTCAGGTTCAACCCTAAGAAGTGTGTCTTCGGGGTAACATCAGGCAAATTATTAGGCTGCATAGTCTCAGCAAAGGGCATTGAAGTGGATCCAACAAAGGTACAAGCCACAATGGAGATGCCACCACCAAAGAACATCAACCAACTCAGATCTCTACAAGGATGGCTCCAGTCAATCAGGTGATTCATTGCTCAACTAGCAGATAAAAGTCTACCATTCAACCATTTACTACATAAAAATGTACTTTCAGATGGGAAGCCAAATGTGCAGAATCATTCTATCAAATCAAGCAATATCTAATGAACCCACCAGTTCTAGTACCACCAATAGCAGGGAAGCCACTCATTCTCTACATTTCAATAACATATATATCATTGGGGGCATTATTAGCACAAGAAGATCAACAAGGCAAGGAATGAGCTATCTATTACATCAACAGGACATTAAACGGATATGAACTCAATTATACGTTCATTGAGAAAGCTTGTCTAACAGTGGTATTTGCCTTTCAAAAGTTTCGGCATTACATGCTAGCTCACACAATTAAACTAATCGCAAAAATTGATCCTCTCAAATATTTGCTCAGCAAAGCAGCTCTTACAGCCAGATTGGCTGAATGGGTCATGATTCTCAGTGAATTATATATCCACTACACAGAGCGACGAGCTATCAAGGGACAAGCAATTGCAAATCAACTAGCTGAAGCACCACTACCGGGAAAACAACCAATGGAAATTGAATTTCCAGATAGGGATGTTCTTGCTATTTCCACCAAACAATGGACCCTATACTTTGATAGATCCTATACTCAACATGGCTCATGTGCTGGCATTCTGTTCATCACTCCAGAAGGGCACACCATACCCAGATCATATAGACTTATGTTTCCATGCACAAATAACATTGCTGAATATGAGGCACTGGTTATAGGCATCAAAATGGCCGTGGAATGTAGAATCACAGAATTAAAAGTCTACGGAGATTCACAACTAGTCCTCAATCAGATCAGCAATCACTATCAGATGAAGGATGACAAATTGCTACCATATAAATGAATGGTGGATGATTTCAAACAATATTTTGTACCCATCACCTTCGAGCAAATACCAAGGTTGGACAACAATGCAACCAATGCAATGGCTACTACCGCTTCACTACTAAAAATTCCAGAGCAACAAAGTCGTTACGAGTTTCTGGTAGAGCAACTATTCTCCCTAGCCTATGACCATTCTGAATCCCATGTTATCTATGCCTTAACCGGTTCGGACTCCTTGTTATACGAACCAATATACGACTATCTTAAAAACAATATCCTACCCATTGACCTATCTCGAAACCAAAAACGCAACTTTATCCGGCAAGCCACCCATTATACTCTCACTGCTGATACTTTGTGATTCTTTGCAAAAAGGGCAATGTTAGACTAAAATCTGTGGTCGTATAAAAGACAAAAATACAAGAAACAAAGACAAATGTTAGTGTTAATCAACCAAAAACAAGTCTAAGCAGGCATATCAAAAGAGACACTAAAAACATGATGAAATATTTAACTATGGAAGCAAATACAACAAGGCATCTCCAAATGCCTTCTACCATGCTCTTAGCTCTTTCTCCCTTGTTCCTCTCCTCTCCAAGTTCCAAGTTAGTGTAGCTCTCTACAACTTTTTGCACTCTGGATGTCTTATGGAGATTCAAGACTGAAAATGCTTTTAAACTTATGCTATGCAAGTGTAAAAATAAGGTAAATATGAAATGCTATGAAATGAACTAAGATTTATTTTAGTGTAAAATGACAATATATTAGTGATTTTATGCTAAAATGCTCTCTAAAATTGACTATAGATTAATTGCATACCAGTTTTCAGGATCTGGATTATGAAGAAATGAGCTCTATTTATAGGTAAAATGGAGCAATGAATGGTTGAGATTGAGTAATCTCAACAAGGGTTAGGATTGAATGATATTCAATCCATGTGAGGGCTTTCAACCCAATCCCAGGATGAGAAGTGTCAATATGAGATAGGTTGAGAGGAGAGGGAATAAGCATTAAATTCTTGACATGACCTGAGGGTTAACTTGGGAGTTAAGGTCAAGGTTGGGTTGAGTGAATAAATCCTTTATTCAAAGAATAAAGCTTTTATCCAATGGATAAACTCTTGTGCAAAGGTTAAAGGGATAACCATGGTCAAAGCAATAAATTCTTGAGGAGACACATGAGTCACATGAGGGTTGAGTTAGGGGTTAACCATAAATGGTCATGTAAGAGCCATAAGTGGTTTGGAAGACTTTAGAGGTTAATTTGTTGAACACACAAATCATTTAATGCTTTTCAAAGACTTTGAAGTCTTTGAGAAGTGACTCCAAGTTGCTTAGGAATGTGACAATAATTAGGGGATGGATTAGGATAAATAGGAAGGGGTTAGAAGAATCTAGAAGGGGGTTTAGGAGTGCAAGTGGATTTGGTGGGTGAGGGAAAATAGAATTTTAATTAAAATAAAATTAATTTATTTCAACTTGTGGTTGCAACTTGCATTTGTAGGAAAATACAAGTGGGGGGGGGTGTGAATGATTTAAATAAATGTTTTATTTAATTTATTTAAAAGAAGAAAGGGGATTTAAATTAAAAAAATAGAATTTATTCAATTAATTGATTGTGAATTTGCTATAATGAATTAATTAAAATAAATTGAATAATTTATTTAATTAATAGGAGAATGTTTTGAAGATGAATTAATTAAATATTAATTTAATTAACTGATGGCTAGTGGATTTTTAATCAAATAAATAGAAAATATTCATTTAATTAAAATGGACAGATTTATGTGACTACAATTTGTACCGTCGAGGTCTAGATGGTACTCTTCTTCATTGTCTTGATCATAATGAATCTGACTCCACTTTACAAGAGCTTCACGAAGGTATCTGTGGCATACATTCAAGTGGTCCTACTCTAGCTAAAAAACTTCTAAGAATGGGATATTACTGGTCGACAATGGAAAAAGATTCTTACCACTTTGCAAAGAAGTGTCCTAAATGCCAAATCCATGTAATCTTATACATGCACTAGCACAGGAACTGCAACCATTCACAACATCCTGGCCCTTTTGCCAGTGGGGACTGGACTTAGTTGGCAAAATTCATCCTTCATCTTCAAATGGAAACAAGTTCATTATAAATGCAACAAAATATTTTACCAAATGGATTGAAGCAGTCCCCATGCCCATAGTGACTTGGAAAAAAATTGCCTCTTTTATCCTTAATTATCTAATCTACAGAAATGGCATTCCAAGTTCCATCATCATAGATAATGGACGACCTTTCAAAAACCAAGATGTGTGAGAACTATGTGAAAAATTCAAGATCTAACATCGTTGCTCTACACCTTACTATCCATAGGGGAATGGTCAGGCCGAAGCATCCAACAAAACAATATTGGAAATCCTAAAGAAAATAGTGAATGATGCAAGCAAAGATTGGCATCTACAACTCAATCCAACACTTTGGGCATACAAAACTAGCATCCACACACCTACAGGAGCTACACCATATTCATTGGTATATGGATTAGAAGCAATTTTACCCCTGGAGGTAGAAATTCCATCTCTCAGAGTCTCTTTGAAAGGCCTCATTCCAGATGAAGAGTATTGAGTCAACCGACTGCAGGAGCTAGAACTACTAGATGAAAAATGCCAACATGCCTACACTCACCTCAAAGCATATCAGCAACGCATGTGCAGAAGCTACAACCACAAGGTCATTCCCAGAATTTTTAAAATTGGTGATCTAGTACTAAAGGAAAATCCTAGAAATCAACAAGATCGGGAAAAGAAAGGGAAATTTGAACCTAACTGGTTAGGTCCCTATGTTATCATATCAGCCTATGGATCGGGTTCTTATCAACTAACAACTTCAAAAGGAGACGTGCTCGATGAACCAACTAACAACATCCATCTAAAGAAATACTACACCTGAGCAGTCTAATGCACGAAAAAGTTGAACATATCAAAAAAAAAAAAAAATCAAAAATCAAGAAAAAGCAAATAAAAAGGGACAATAAAAGCAACCGGTAAAAACATGGCAACATGTGCTATTGTGAGATGACAACCCCTCTATTCATCTTTACTAAAAAGTCTTTATATTCACAGTCAAGCACTATCGGCCATCGGCCGACATTTTATCGCATTATCTAGGACATACTTAGTGTAGTCACTATCCTGGTTTATCCAAATATCATTTCATCGTATCCCACCATGGCTTGGTAATCATTGTATGTATCCACATTAAGAGGAAAACTCAGCTAGGGGCAGCATTGATCAAAACTTGCAGCAACCTTAGAACATCAAAACTTGCAACAAACTCAGAACATCAAAACTTGCAGCAAACTCAGACCATCATATCCAACAAACAAATCAACAATCACGAGAACAACACATTGACCACTTAAAAAGATTCACAAAATATGATGGATGATTTTCTGAAGTATCAAATGTTTGCATCTTGCATAAATTTTTGACTATTTTTGCACTTGAACTTTCTTGAACTATTGGATCCTCTATATTTTCTCAACGATGCATCAAGCTAGAGAAAGTCATAGGGACTCCAATATTTTTTTAGTTTTCTGTCTGTGAGGTGATCACTTGTACTGTGCAAATACTTGTCTCGAGACGTGATTCAAAGCATATTACTGAAGACATGATTCCACTTTGCGCATACACATGGTTTAATCTTGTCTGTTTATACGCAAGCCGCACTCAGGTCGTCCTGCTTCAATTACACCTTGATGCTTGTGCTATATTGCAAAATAAAAAATCATGTAAATTTTTCTCAGGTCATTATGGTTCAATTATACCATTATGCTTGTATAAATTTTCAACATATCCCAACAAATCAATGCTCAATGATGATACCTACAAAGAAAGCAAAAACATGTAACTATACAGGGTTGACAAACAGAAGAATGAGGATGCTCAAATTAGTTTCATATCATTTTACAATTAGCAACATATCATATCATACATCTCACAACATATCACATCAAACATCTAATTTTCAAGATACATCTCATAGCATATCATATCATACATCTCATTTTCAAGATACATCTCACAACATATCATATCATACATCTCATTTTCAAGATACATCTCACAACATCATGCATTAACATGTCATATTCATCACATTTCAAATCACATGCATCTAAGCATTGCATCATCATCATAGAAACATCAAAATCATATAGAAAGCATAATCCATAACACGTTACATGAAGGTCAAAGAAAATGGTGTCATATATATATCTCAAAAATGATCAAATGTACAAAATATGTCATGTCTGTGCCAAATACAACAAAATGATCAAAATACAAGAGGAGACAACATCTCTCATGTGTGGCTATCTTGAGCATGACAATCTCACAGCCGATATCCCAGCACCTGGATCTCCAGGTGGATCCTGTCTAGTAGGCCTTGTCATGCCTCTGCTCTCTGTCCTCGACTAGTCTCCCTAGATTAGTTGGATCTCAAAGTTGTAAAACTCAGAACTTGGCGCTCCTTGGGCACCGCATCCTTGTAATGCCTCTGGTAGTACTCCACCTCCTTGGATCTCAAAGACACCTCTCTCAGGGTGTCTCTCATCGATCCACCCACCGCCACTCTCTAAAGCCTCTAAGTACTCCTAAACCTATAAGTACTCCTCTGACTACCAATTGTAAACTATCAAAGAATGATGGATATGCATCTGTTGATGAGACACTTTACCGATCTATGATTGGAAAGTTGCAATATGTAGTTCACAGTAGGCCTGATATAGCACATGCAGTAGGTATAGTTGCAAAATTTTCTATAGATCCCAAAGAAACCCATATGACAGTAATCAAGAGAATTTTCAGATACCTGAGAGGCACTGAAGATTATGGTTTAGTATATAAAAAGAGGAATGATTTTGATTTAAAAGTCTATACTGATGTTGATTGGGCAGGAAACATTGACGACAGAAAAAGCACAAGTGGTGGAGCTTTCTTCTTAGGTGAAAGACTAGTAAGTTGGCTTAGCAAGAAATAAGGATGCATTTCACAGTCAACAGCTAAAGCTGAATATGTCGTTGCAGCATTGAACTGCACCAATATAGCATGGATCAAACAACTGCTGGAAGGTATGAATGAGAAAGTTACTGAGCCAGTAACTACATTTTGTGATAGTACTAGTGCTATTAACATTTCAAAGAATCTGGTAATGCACTCTAAGACAAAGCATATCTCTATAAAGTATCATTATCTTAGAGAAGAAGTTCAAGAAAAGAAAGTTGTGTTGGATTATATTAGTTCAAAGGAACAAATAGCAGACATTTTCACAAACCCACTGCCAAGGGATACTTTTGAGTATCTCATAAGCAAGTTAGGGGTCCTACCCCTATCTTCTACTCACTGACAGAGTTCGGTGAAAGCATCAATTCTATGACTCTACAGAATACTATTTATGAGTTGATGCTTATTTACACACTTTAGGAGGTCGCCTAAAGTTGTGCAGGAAATAGTGATTGAAGACAAGATGCTCTGATCGAGACTGAGATGATACATTTGTATATGGTTTAACTGTAAGGAGATTACTTCACAAGGGAAGAAATCATGAATTAGTTTTACTTTTTGGCATTGTTGTCAAAGGGGGAGAAGACTAATAGGAGAAGATAGGAGAAGACTAATAACTGGGGGAGAGAATTTCAGGAGAAATCAAGGATAACAGGAGAAGATTAACAACAATTTGAATCTAAATCACTTGGAATAAATCAAGTTGGTATTGCCATTAAATTTGGTATTGCCATCAATGCCAAAGGGGGAGATTGTTGGCATTTCAATAAGTTTGTTGGTATAAGGATATTGAGAAGGTTGTTGGAGATTATTGATATAATTGATAAAGGATAATTACTGTCTTAATAATATTATTTTGTCATTGATGTCAAGAAATTGATTTTCTGATTCAGTATGATGTTGCCATATCTTAAGAAGTATGTTTTGATGAGTATAAAGATGTCGGTAAGTGACACAGAATGAATGTGAAAATGAAGGGGAATAATAAGTTATTCAATGGGCAACTATTACCGAGTTAGACAGTGATGAGATTTTGTTGTTTTCATTGTTTTGATATCCTATATATGTGTACTCATTGATTGAATAAGAATAAGAAAAGATTTCATTCAATAGATGAATATAGGTTTAATATTGTTCTATGTTACCAAGCAATGAAGCTAGTCGGTAAACCCCAAGGTTATCAATATCGGTTAAAGAAGGCCGAATGTCTACCGAGTGAAGTTCAGTATTAATTGAGTAACAACCGAGTAGTAACAAAACACATTGGATGAATAAAAGCATTATTAAATGAAGGATGCCAATGAGCTAGAGATTTATAGATGATTGGTATGTCGTGCAATAAGTTTGTCGAGGATCTACGACAAATGAAAATACAAGAGTTGATCTACAGTGTAGATTAAACAGTCATAACCTAGCACAAGTACCAAGGAAGGAATACAAGTTCCCAGGCGAGATAAAATGTTTTTTAGATCAAAGGATTCAATGAACCTAGTCAAGTTTGATGATATGATGGCTAAGATTAATCATGGGAAATGTGATCAAGGAGATTAAGCGGTTAGGAATTGTTTATAAATAAGGAATTGTTGATGAACAATGTATGCGGGAAAATAGAAGAACAATGATGCTCCTGTAGTGATCACCGAGCACAGAAGATTGAAGATCTGATTGAAGAGTAGATTAAGAAGCCCAGCAAGGAGAAAGATAAGTCTTATGACAAGATTATTTTGAGCACATAGAGTCTGCTTTAGCATTTCAGATGTGAAGTTGTAGATATATTTTATTATTGTTATTTTATTTTGTAAGTGATAGAAAATATCTTAACCGAGTGGACCTAACAATCTTATTTGTAAATCCTCTAGCAAGGTAACATTCTAGTTGAGTGTTTGAAATCCTTTGATAAGGTCACTTCTAACAAAGTGCTAGATTCTAACAGATCTGAGGGAAATCCCTTAACCGGGTCACATCTAGCAATGTGTTTATGTAATTTGTAATAGGATTGGCTTTTAACCGCACATACTCTAGAAGGGTATATTTCTTAGTGGGTCCGAAATCCCACAGTGGTTTTTCCCTATTTGGGTTTCCACGTTAAATCTGGTGTTAAATGTGTTGTGATGTTTTAAGGTTATCAGTTTATGAGTTTGAATGATTTATAGTCTAGGTTGCATATTAAAGTAAAGGCTACTGAGGTTGAATCTGTTGAATATATTGAATTGTGAGTTTATATGATTCACCCCCCCCTCTCATCTTACTAACAATTGGTATCAAAGCTTTGGACTCCGGAAGAAAAGTTTAAAGGTACTTGAGGCAAGATCCGAAGATATATAAGAGGGATGCCCCAAAGCTGAAAAAGTCAAGTTTCTCCACATGGCAGAAAAGGATGAAGCTGCAGTTATCAGAAATTGAAGAATATGCAACATATTATCTGGACAATGATTACACTGCACCGAGCACCTAACCGATGATAATGGAAGAGATAAAGGCAAAGCAAGAACATATTCAAGCAATGATTGAAATAACATCAGCATTGACTGACTCAGAGTTTAATGATCTGGAAGGTTGTAATGATGCCAAAGCTATGTGGAATAAGCTCATATCTGTGTATTGTGGTGATGAACATGTTCAACGAGAAAAAGTAGACAGTCTAAGAGGTCAACTTGAATCCATGAGAATGAATGAAGGTGAGAACATAATCCAATACAGTACAAGGTTAAAAGAAACAGTCAATCAAATCAAAGGAGCAGGAGGAACTATTGAAGAAAAGGACGTAACAAGTAAGTTGCTTAGAAAACTTCTACCTACTTATGCCATTCGAGTCTCTACAATTAATGAATTAAGGTCTGAACCAAACATTCCAGTCTCTTTGGATGCCACTATCGGTAAGCTACATGCATTTGAGTTAAGTAATTTTGATAATAGTGGGTCTTCGGTAAATAAAGTTGAATTTGCATTCAGTTCTTTTCATCTTGGTGAATCTGATGATTACAATGATAGAATGTATAAGTATGCTGAAGGAAATCATAGTGGAGCAAGTGAGAGATTTCGTAAAAACATGGAAGAAGTACACAAACTATATGAGGAAATCAGAAAGTAGGAAGAGTTTGAAGCATTATTGGCCAGAAGGTTACCGAGAGGCAAAGGTAAGTATAAATGAAAGTTACCTTTGAAATGTTTTAACTGTGATAAAATAGGACATTGGCTTCTAACTGCCCTGACAAAGAATCTAGTGAAAAGAGAGAATACCGAGATGACAGATAGAAAGACAATCATTACAAAGGGCACCGAGACT
Source organism: Cryptomeria japonica (assembly GCF_030272615.1). NCBI lineage: Eukaryota > Viridiplantae > Streptophyta > Pinopsida > Cupressales > Cupressaceae > Cryptomeria > Cryptomeria japonica. The sequence continues at coordinate 993,152,549 of NC_081407.1, read as the reverse complement.
TCAGAAGGAGAGATATAAAGACATGCCTAGTAGCTGATGAGGAATCCAACGATGATAAATCTAATGAAACCGAGACAGAGAAAGTTGTTTATGTGGCTATCAAAGATGGATCAGATGAAGAAAAGTATGAAGAAAAAGCCTTAATATCTCACATAAATAATAATGATTCTTGGATCATAGATGGTGGATGCTCACATCACATGACAGGTGATAAACACAAGTTTGTTAAATTAGAAGAGTATGATGGAGGTTATGTAAGATTTGGTAATGATGCACCATGTTCGGTGAAAGGTAAAGGATCTATCACACTTCTTGACAATGCTAAATGTGAAGATGTATATTGGGTTGAAGGTTTGAAATACAATTTGTTGAGTGTAGCACAACTAAACAATACAGGATACCGAATAGAATTTCAGAAGGGAATTGTCAAAATTCATGACAAATATGGAAAGTAAGCTGCTACCGGGACTCAAACAAGAGGTAATACATTTCATCTTGACTCAACTCGGAACAATTGTCTGTATGCAAAAATAGAAGATACCTGGTTATGGCATAAAAGGTTTTGTCATGTAAATTTTGATAATCTGATCAAAATAAGTAAGAAGCACCGAGTAAGAGGTCTACCGAGCTTGGAAAAACCTGAGAATGCTATGTGCCGAGGATGCCAAATGTGTAAGATGACAAAATCAAGCTTTACAAGTAAATCCTACACTTCGAAAGGAGTTTTAGATCTTGTACACACTGATCTTTGCGGTCCTATGAAAGTTCAAAGTTATTATGGTGATAAATACTTCATATTATTTGTGGATGATTACTCAAGGATGATGTCAGTTATGTTTTTAAAAGAAAAATTAGAAGCCTTTCAAATGTTCAAATGGTACAAGGCAAGAGTTGAAAATGAAATAGGAAGACAGTTGAAATGTCTTAGATCTGATAGAGGAGGAGAGTTCACTTATGATGAATTTAACTTATTTTGCAATGATCATGGTATAAAGAGACAAGTGTTTGCGTCGATAACTCCACAAAAAAATGGGATAGCTAAAAGAAGAAACAGATCTATTGTAGATTGTGCCAGAACCGTGATGATAGAAAAGAGGGTACCTCAAACATTTTGGAGAGAAGCAATAAGCACTGCAGTCTACACCTTGAACTGTGTACAACTGAAGAAAGGAACTTTGAAGACACCATATGAAATCTGGTATGACAAGAAACCTAATGTAAGTTATTTTAAAATATTTGGGAGTAGATTTTATGTTCACAAAGATGACAGAAATGGAAAGTTTGATTAGAAAAGCGAAGAAGAAACATTTCTTGGTTATTCTTCTAGAAGTAAAGCATTTAAATGTCTGATCAAATCATCTAACAAAATAGTGGAAAGTAGAAATATGAAAATTGATGAGTTTGCAGAAAGAAAAGATGAAGGAAATTCCAAAGAACCAGAAGATTATGAAGAGTTTGTATATGTTCAACCGAGAAGTCCTACCGAGAACAATGATGAAGAAAATGAAGAAAATACCTAGTTACCGAGTGATGAAGAAGATCATACAGAGCCTACCGAGCCTATATTAGCCAAATATGTCAGAAGAAATCATGCATCAAGGCAGATTATAGGAGATAAGGATGATCTAGTGATGACAAGGAACAAACTGAGACAAAACACATATCTGATATCTGAATTTGAATCGAGGATAGTAAAAGAGGCATTTAGTAATGAAGATTGGGTAAATGCTATGACAGAAGAGATTGAACAAATCAAGAAAAATGAAACATGGACACTAGTCCCAAGACCAAAAGAGAAAAATGTAATCAATACAAAGTGGATTTTTAGAAACAATCTAAATGAAAAAGGTGAGGTCATTCGGAATAAAGCAAGACTGGTCTGCAAAGGTTATGCTCAAGAAGAAGGAATAGACTATGGTGAGATTTTTGCACTTGTGGCAAGACTTGAGGGAGTAAGAACATTGTTGGCATATGTTGCTTACAAAAATTTCAAGGTATATCAAATGGATGTTAAATCTGCATTTTTGAATGGTATACTAGAAGAAGAAGTTTATATTGAATAGCCTAAAGGATTTATTGAAGAGAAGAATAAAGATCAAGTATGTAAGTTGAATAAAGCTTTATATGGCCTAAAACAACCACCTAGAGCATGGTATGAGAGATTGTACTCTTACTTAATCAAGATTGGTTTTATGAGAACAAGTGAAAACAACATGTACATGAAGAATGATGAGGATAGTGGAATACTGATTTCAGCTATATTTGTTGATGATATTATTTTTTGTGGAAATGATTCTTTATGCAAGAACTTTGGAAATGAAATGTGCAAAGAATTTGAGATGTCATTAATCGGTGAAATAAAGTATTTTATAGGTTTACAAATACTGCAAATGAAAGATGATATTTTCATTACTCAATCCAAGTATATAAAGGAAATCTTGAAGAAATTTGGAATGGAGGATTCTAAACTTGTAAGTACTCCTATGACTACCAATTGTAAACTATCAAAGAATGATGAATCTGCATCTGTTGATGAGACACTTTACCGATCTATGATTGGAAAGTTGCAATATGTAGTTCATAACAAGCCTGATATAGCACATGCAGTAAGTATAGTTGGAAGATTTTCTGCAGATCCCAAAGAAACCCATATGACAACAATCAAGAGAATTTTCAGATACCTGAGAGGCACTGAGAGGAATGATTTTGATTTAAAAGTCTATACTAATGTTGATTGGGCAGGAAACATTGATGACAGAAAAAGCACAAGCGGTGGAGCTTTCTTCTTAGGTGAAAGACTAGTAAGTTGGCTTAGCAAGAAACGAGGATGCATTTCATAGTCAATAGCTGAAGCTGAATATGTCACTGCAACATTGAATTGCACCAATATAGCATGGATCAAACAACTGTTGGAAGGTATGAATGAGAAAGTTACTGAGCCAGTAACTATATTCTGTGATAGTACTAGTGTTGTTAACATTTCAAAGAATCCGGTAGTGCACTCTAAGACAAAGCATATCTCTATAAAGTATCATTATCTCAGAGAAGAAGTTCAAGAAAAGAAAGTTGTGCTGGATTATATTAGTTCAAAGGAACAAATGGCAGACATCTTCACAAAGCCACTGCCAAGGGACACTTTTGAGTATCTCAGAAGTAAGTTAGTTGTCCTACCCCTATCTTCTACTCACTGACAGAGTTCGATGAAAGCATCAATTCTATGACTCTATAGAATACTATTTATGAGTTGATGTTGATTTACACACTTTAAGAGGTCGTCCAAAGTTGTGCAGGAAATAGTGATTGAAGACAAGATGCTCTGACCGAGATTGAGATGATACATTTGTATATGTTTTAACTGCAAGGAAATTACTTCACAGGGGAAGAAATCATGAATTAGTTTTACTTTTTGGCATTGTTGTCAAAGGGGGAGAAGACTAATAGGAGAAGATATGAGAAGACTAATGACTGGGGGAGAGAATTTCAGGAGAAACCAAGGATAACAAGAGAAGATTAACAACAATCCGAATCCGAATCACTTGGAATAAATCAAGTTGGTATTGCCATTAAATTTGGTATTGCCATCAATGCCAAAGGGAGAGATTGTTGGAATTTCAATAAGTTTATTGGTATCAGGATATTGAGAAGGTTGTTGGAGATTATTGATATAACTGATAAAGGATAATTACTGTCTTAATAATATTATTTTGTCATTGATGTCAAGAAATTGATTTTCTGATTCAGTATGATGTTGCCATATCTTAAGAAGTATGTTTTGATGAGTATAAAGATGTCAGTAAGTGACACAAAATGAATGTGAAAATGAAGGGGAATAATAAGTTATTCAATGGGCAACTATTACCGAGTTAGACAGTGATGAGATTTTGTTGTTTTGATTGTTTTGATATCCTATATATGTGTACTCATTGACTGAATAAGAATAAGAAAAGATTTCATTCAGTAGATGAATATAGGTTTAATACTGTTCTATGTTACCGAGCAATGAAGCTAGTCGGTAAACCCCAAGGTTATCGATATCGGTTAAAGAAGGCAGAATTTCTACCGAGTGAAGTTCAGTATTAACCAAGTAACAACTAAGCAGTAATAGAATGCATTGGATGAATAAAAGCATTATTAAATGAAGCGTGCCAATGAGCTGGAGATGCATAGATGATTGTTATGTCATGCAAGAAGTTTGTTGAGGATCTATGACAAATGAAAATACAAGAGTTAGATCTACAGTGCAGATTAAACGGTCATAACCTAGCACAAGTACCAAGGAAGGAATACAAGCTCCCAGGCGAGATAAAAAGTTTTTCAGATTGAAGGATTCAATGAACCTAGTCAAGTTTGATGATATGATGGCTAAGATTAATCATGGGAAATGTGATCAAGGAGATTAAGGAGTTAGGAATTGTTTATAAATAAGGAATTGTTGATGAACAATGTATGCGGGCAAATAGAAGAACAATGATGTTGCTGTAGTGATCATCGAGCACAAAGAATTGAAGATCTGATTGAAGAACAGATTGAGAAGCCCAACAAGGAGAAAGATAAGTCTTATGATAAGATTATTTTGAGCACATAGAGTCTTCTTTAGCATTTTAGATGTGAAGTTGCAGATATATTTTATTTTGTAAGTGATAGAAAATCTATTAACCGAGTGGACCTAACAATCTTATTTGTAAATCCTCTAGCAAGGTAACATTCTAGTTGAGTGTTTTGAAATCCTTTGACAAGTTCACTTCTAACAAAGTGCCAGATTCTAATAGATCTGAGAGAAATCCCTTAACCAGGTCACATCTAGCAATGTGTTTATGTAATCTGTAATAGGATTGGCTTTTAACCAAGCATACTCTAGAAGGGTATATTTCTTAGTGGGTCTGAAATCCCATAGTGGTTTTTCCCTATTTGGGTTTCCATGTTAAATCTGGTGTTAAATGTGTTGTGATGTTTTAAGGTTATCAGTTTATGAGTTTGAATGATTTATAGTCTAGGTTGCATATTAAAGTAAAGGCTACCGAGGTTGAATCTATTGAATATATTGAATTGTGAGTTTATATGATTCACCCCCCCTCTCATCTTACTAACAATAACACAACTCAAGTTTCACATTCATACCAACTTGTAACACAACTCAAGTTTCACAATCACATCAACGTGTAAAACAACTCAAGTTCCACAATCATATCAACTTGTAAAACAACTCAAGTTCCACATGTATATCAACTTGAAATAATGTATATCAAATCAAGTTCATATCAAAACATCCATATCAAAAACCACATCATATCCAATCAACATCTGGTCAACATCAACTTGAAACATTGCAAATCAAATCAAGCTATCTCTCCAAAAACCATATCAAACAACTCATATTGGACACATTATCAAATGACAGAAGACACGCATACTGAAATTTGCACCCATCCCGACAAAACTGGCAAAAACCTACCTATTTTTCTTCATCCAAAATCCTACTTTACCCAATTTTTTCCGCTCACGCGCTAAAAAATCTTATCTACACGCTAAGCTGTTGGCTATGCACTACCTTGTCCTATCGACATGCCACCTAAGCTACCCTCTGCGCCTCTTCTAGGCTATGCACTATCGTACTTGGGCCCTGCACTGCAAACCTAACCCTACGCGCTAGGTCGTACCTATGCGCTATCCTACACTATCTATGCGAGCCCCTGCTAACCCTATGCACTAGGTCTTTCCTACGAGCTACCCTTTTTCCCCTACGTGCTACCCTATGCCCCCAATGCGCTACCCTAACCCACTGTTGTGTTGTCCTAATCTACCCGGGCACTACCCTACTTCATTAAACACTACGCGCTACGCAACTTATCGTATGCGCTACAGTTTTTACCCGACGCACTAAACCGTTAAATCCGCGTGGACAAATTCAAAAACATACCTAAAAACAACAAAATTAAAATAAAAAAAGTGGTCAGAAATGATGAATTACCGGTGGTCCATACGTGGCAGGCCTTTGATACCTCCGAACACACTCGAATCGATGAGAAGCAAAGGGAATCGACATTTTGTCTTTCTCTCCAAGTGTCACTTTCTCCAAAGTCAACAAGCACAAATGAGACAAAATAAATCACTTTTTACCTTTTTATAGGGTAAATGAAAATTAGGGTTGCATGGATGAGCACTTAATTTGCTCGTGGTCTCATTTCTAACCCTCATAAACATCATTATTGGGAGATGAATCAACTTATCGCATTCAACATAAACAAAAATTTAAAATGCAATCAAATTTATCAAAACAAATCAAATTTTCAAATTTTTGATTCATCTCTTGAGGGGGCATTATCAACATCATTTATCAAATTTGGGGCATGACATGAACATCTCGACACGACATCACACTGATCACAACCAAATCACGACGACACATCATTTTCTTTGAATCAACATGTGCACACACGCCACTTCAAAGAGGGGCAAAATGTAGACGTATAAAAATGACCATATTCCTAAATGAATATTTAATGTTCATTTTATTCTCATTCCTCTATTTAGTTAAATCTAATTTAATTAAATCACCCACATTCTTCTATTTAATTAAATAAATTATTCAATTTATTTATTTAAATTCACTTAAGTCCTTTATGTCATTTAATTGAATAAATCATTTTATTTAATTAAATACCTTCTCTCTACTTTTTAATTAAATTTACATTTAATTAAATAGTTCACCCCAATTAAATAAATCTAATTTATTTAAATTGCCAACTTGCAACCAAATTTAAATAAAGCAATTTATTTTAATTAAATCTTATTATCTCTCACCCACTTGCATTTTCCTACATCTCCCACTTGCCTCCTAACCCTCTTCCTAAATTCTTCTAGAACCCATCTAATCCTAATCAATTAACCTAAGCCCTTCAATTATCCCCTTTCCCTAAATTTGAGGAGGTCACTTCTCAAATTTGGAGTAAAGTCTTCAAAAGGCATTAAAGCCTTTATGCCTTCAACAAGCTAACTTGTTGAATACTCCCAAATTTGGAAAGACTCTTACAAATTTGTCCCCAAAGTCTTCAAACCATTAATGGTTAACTAACCCTTAGTGGCATGGTTAGATACTTTTTGCCTAACTCAACCCTCTTCTAACCCAAGGCCGGTCTCATCAAGCATTCATTGCTTTGACTATGGTTATCCCTTTAACCTTTGCACAAGAGTTTACCCCTTGGATAAAAGTTTTATCCATTGGATAACCCTAACCTAACCTTAACCCTTACCTCCTAAGGTAACCATAAGGTCTTCTCAAGCATTTAATGCTTCTTACCTCTCCTCTCAAGCAATCTTATGTTGAAAATTGTCACCATTTCATTGGTGGAAATTATAAACATGGATTGATAACTTTCAATCCTGACCCTTGATAAACTCCTCCAATCTTGACCATCCATTGCCCTATTTTTTCTATAAATAGAGCCCTTATTTCTCCATTTTCAGGGATCCAAGCTTTTAGTATCTCACTTATGCTCAATTTTATCAATACATCTAGCATCTCTTTGTAATAGGAATTAATCTAATAAGCATTTTAGAGCATTTCTATTATCATTAGGTTAAATCATATAACTAGTATATCATGTTAGGATAGTATTGCTCCTAATCTTGTCATCTTATAATCTAGTTTAGCTCATTTGTAGAATCATGCATAAATAGGATGCATTCATGTTAAAATCAATCTAAAGCATCCCTTGTTCTTGCATTAGTCATCCCTAAGTCACTTTGCTCAGTGATCTGAGAGCAAAGGCATTGGCTTGAGGGACCTTGTGAGATAGAGAACCATGGAACCCACCTTGGGAAGTTGAGTCATTCCTCATGACTCAATAAATTGCACCAAGAAGTCCCATGGGTGTGTGGACAAGCCCTTTGAAAATTTCACATTTTAAGTTTCATTGAACCCCTTTTCCCGCATACATCTATTTTCTATACTCAAGCAATGAAAGAAAATACTAAGGCATTAGGGTTTGATGCCTTAACATGACCTATGAGTGGAGAAGCAAACTCACTGGATGTTTTTCCTAACCAACACCTTTCACAATGCACTTTCTTTGTTCCCATGATGAAGAGAACCTCCTCCTTAAAGTCGCAGAGCAAAAATGACTATTCCTGCATTCCCGTGCGAAGAAAAAAAGTATCTCTTCCCCTCTTCCTAAACCTGCCTATAACCTTTTCTTGCATTTTCTTTTCCATAACCCTAATACCGGGTGTTTCTCCAAATCTACTCAAGGAGTCACGAGAATTCTCTCTTCCTTTCCGCATGCCATTTGCATGCTCTTGTGTGATGGCAAAGATAAGGTAGTCACGCCAATATTATCTACCATGCGTTATTATTATTTTTTAACATACAAACTTCCTTGATTGCCTGATAAAATACAAGGCATGGTATATAACGTACATTAATATATAAGGATTAAACATAGATTGATGTTTTATTTGCTTCCTTGCTTTATGCCCCATAATACATTTGGTGGCTTAAGGAAATTTCAAAATTTATTAAAATATCAAGGCCTCCCCCCTTATAACACCCCATTTATAATATTCGCCAAACATAGCTGGCTTAAGGTTTTTTTTTTTTTAAACTTTACCTAAGCTAAAATTATGTAAACCATATTCATATATTTATCTATATGAATATATACGCCTTATGTATGCATAACTACGACGACACGTATATTGTCAGTATACGTACTCTCATAATCATGCTATGCATAAGATATATATATATATATATATATATATATATATATATATATATATATATATATATATATATATATATATATATATATATTTTCATGATAAAACATGAGCCTCTGCAGAACTTAAATAATAATTAATTAAAATTTCCTTAAAATAATAATAACGAGTTACCTCGATATGCAAACAAAAACCTAGGGTTGTGAACCCTAAAAATCTTTGCACAGACCATCTAGGGTTACCTGACGCGACGACCAACAAGGTTTGACAAGGTCAATCATAAGTCTACTTGGATTAGGGTTAGAGTTTAGGAAGGCATGAGTTCTTTCTTCCCTTTATCTCTCGACCTGATGATACTTTACCTTCCTTCGTGAAGGACGACGATCTCCTGCGCACACTTGGACAATTAAATCAGTTAGATCAAAATATTTGTCCTATTCTGACATTTCATAATTCATTGACAAAGGTAAAACATCTTGTCATAACGTTAACTGTGCAGTCATCAATTTACCAATTAAGATTCATCAAATCATCATTATAAGCATAGTTGACATCATTCAAATAAGCATGAACATCTGAGCATATTCATTCAATTTAAACATGAAAAATTAGGGCACATTCATTCAAATTAAAACATGAAAAACTAGTGCATGTTAAACATCTTGCAAGTATAGCATAAATGCACCAAGGAAAACATATATCATGGCATAAGCATTGCATATTAACTACTAGGGCACAACTGGGATGTAACATCAATGAGGAATTGATAGAATCGATCCACTTCTGTATATCCTTAGTCAAATATTCAATAAATGTCAATGGATCGTTATGTGGTTTCTTCCAAGCTACCAGTGACCTCAGTCAGGGGGATCTACTATCCCCTTTTCTCCTTGTGATAGTGGTTGAAGCCATGGAGAGATTAATTTGAAGAAAAAGAGAATGCAACATTTGGAAAAGACATTAAAGTGGTACAAAACCTCAATTCTATTACTTACGCACAATTCGTAGATGAAACTGTTCTATTTGGACAGGTGAACTTGGGGAAGTAGTAGAAATCAAGAATACATTGGAGGAATTTTCGATCATATCAAAGCAAACAATAAATAAAGAGATATATTCTATCATTTTTTTAATACAAAAAATTCAATTTAGCATTAGATCACAAGAATGCTCAGATTCTCAATCAAAGCAATCCCTACTAACATTGGGAGCCCCAATCATCATGGGTACATGTTGTTCACAACATTGGCAAATGATTTTGAAAAACTGTAGGAATAAGATGCCATCATGTAAGAACTGTTGGCTATCCTTGGCAGGTAGAATGACAATGATAAGATCAATACTCTCTATGGTTCCTATCTTTGTTATGTTGTGTTTTCAGATTAGAAACAAAATAAAAGCAAATGTGGAAAGTTGTCTAAAAAAAAAATTCTATGGGAAGCTTCTAAGGAGGAAAATAAAATCTTATTGGTTAACAGGGATATGCCATGATTACCGAAGATAGTTGGGGAAGTTGGTTTGAGGAAGATGAAGAGGCAAAACTTGGCTTTAGGAGAAAATATTTCATGCAAGATGTATAAGGATCCAAATAGACTATGGTGCAAGATTTTCCAACCTAAATTTTTGGATAGATATGAGCCTAATAGGATTCTTACTATGAGTAACTCTAATGGGGGCTCTACTATGTGGAGATTTTTGTGGAATAGTAGAAATCTTATAATTGGCCATTTAACATGGAGGGTGAATAATGGAAAGAGAGCAAACTTTTGGAGGGACTCATGGAATAGTTATAAACCACTAATCTAATTAGATAATCTAAAGGATTATGCAGCTTCAATAGCTGACTTAGTCAAACCAAATGTGAGAGATTATATTTAGGAAGGTCAACAATGGTTGGGAGGGAGAAGCACGTGGATTGATGTTCAATAGTTATGAATTCTAGAATAAGTGAAAAATGAATTAAAAGATGAGCTTGCATATATAAATGTGATGATAATAGATCAAGGGGATGAAATAGTTTGGTGCAAATCTTGATTGAGTGAGTATTCTATCAATATTGGATACTAGATTCAAAATGTAGTGCACAAAAAATGACACATGACTTATACTCTTTGTTGGCATTCATTGGGTCAGAACCTTCTTTTAGACAAATTTCCATAAGAAAAATGTAACCATGGATAGGCTATAAATAATGGGTTTTCATGGGCCCCATAGATGTGAAATATTCCAGAACACTGACCAAACTGTCAATCACCTTCTTGTGGGATGAGTATGCTAGAAAAATAAGGAATTGGATATAAGACACATTGGGATCATTGAGGCATAAGCATGAAGATCTAAAAGAGTTTTTGATAGGCTAGTCAATAGAAAATAAGAGATCCATATGGGTGAATATGTGGATTGTTGACCCTTCAATGGGACTATGACATGTTTGGAAAGAAATAAATCAACAAATATTAAAAAATGAGAGAATGGAATAAAGGATACCATCCAAAAAATCCAAGAGAGTATGTGTGAACTAATGAATGCTAAATGTCAAATTAAATCCAAGGCTATCTTCACAAAATGGGATGAGAATATTCAAAGAGAATGGAGTAATTTAATTGGACCAAAAGGTCCTCCAAAGGATAAAACCAAATAGAGGTGGGAGGTAGTATGGAGGTGTCCAAGGGAGGGAATATGCAAATTGAACTATAATGGATCATCCAAAGGGAATCCTAGTTTGATTGGAGCAGATTTATAATTAGAGATGAGAAAGGCAATTACATTTGGGTAGCTTCAAGTATGTTGGAAAAATCAACAAATAATGAAGCAAAAATGGAGGCGATTACTCTTGGTTTGGGTATATGCAAAGAAAAGAATATAAAATTTTATGACGTAGAGGGTGATTTTATCTTGTGTATTCAAGCAATAACAAAATGTGATACTTCAAGTTGGAAAATCAAAGGATGAATAAAGTTGATTTAGACACTCCATAATAATTTGGAAGACTTTATACTCTCATATGTATATCATGAGGCCAACTGAGTGGTTGATTTGTTAGCAAACCATGAAGTTTACCAAATAGAGAAAGATATTATTAACTCAAATCCTAGCAAATGGTTGGGATTACCATTGATAATTTTATTTAGCACAAAGTAAAACATTTCAAACCATCATTGTGGAAATACTTTTTTTAATGGTAAGTACTACCAAAGGGGTTAGCTCCCTATATTACTCAAAAACCATTACATTGCATGCAATACATCAATAGCAGGAAGAAAAAACCTCAATGATAAAACTATCCCACTCTCGCCTCAGTCTCAACAAGCCTATCAACAACTTGATCTAAATCAGGCCCTTATTATTATTTACAAATGCTAGAAATTCCTTGATACCATTATTATGTCCTGATTCAAATTTACCAATCCTAGCATTACCTTTGAAACAAGCACCCCTTTCATCTTATCTATACACACACACACAACTAAGTAGAATTGTCTTCTACTATCTTTGTTTGGAATTCTTATACCTTCGAGAGTGTCTCCAAAAAAAAAAAGTAGCAAAGAATTCTCCAAATCAATTTTAGAATTCTCATCTTATCAAACCTTCATGTGTCTATCCTTTCTTTCTCAAGTTTGAATCTTTCATTTAGATCACGCTCAAGTTCAGTCATGTGTGAGAGATCCTCATTTTCCTAATTAAAAATTAATTATGCAACCTCCTTGTCCTTAGAAAGACAGATCATATTTTTCATCTCATCTTATCATTCACTATAGAAAAAAAATCCATCTTATATTAGTTTTGATAATTTGAACTATTATGTCTTGCATCAAATGCCCTAAAAAAATATATTTTATATGTAACAACTAAAACCAAAAAATGTATTTTTATTGAGATCCTTAAGAAGAAGTTTTTAATGAATGAGAAATATATACTAAAAAATGTAAGCCACTTCTTCATCAAAAGCATTAAATATTTTATATATTATGTATATATACAAATCTCACGACTAATCATCAAACAAAGCATAATTGATATACCTCAAAAATCTTTTAAAAGTAACATTTTCTTTATACCAATTTTTTTTGCTATTTATTCTAACAAAAGATTAGAAACCAAATGTAAAATCCAATAAATGTGAAGTAAGAAAAAAGTCAACTAGGTAATTCTATCCCATGTCACTGGATTGTTTTTCTTTATTAGTGTGAGTGATGATGGACACGTTCGTTTTGTGACATTTTAAGAAATGTTCACTGATCCCTTATTTTAGAAAACGTTTCTTGCTTTGTTTCACTCTAAAGATAACTTATTTTGTTTCTTTGTTATCTAAATTCCCATGCACTATTTCTTTAGACAAAGTAATAATATAGTTCTTTTATAAACTTCAAAAATATTTTAGAGCATTTTCTTAAATAAACTGCCACCAAGTGAGTTATCACTCTAGTAGCATTAAAATTTGATCATGAAGTGTTTACAATGTTTAAAGTGTAAAAGTTGCATCAAGAATAAATTAACTTCCCAACAAGAATGGAAGGTTGTGGTACTTATTGGTGAACATATTTTTCATCAAAGTATTTTTTTTAGATAATATTTGTAGCACCATAATTGTACACCTTTATTAGTGTGTCCAATTTCACACTCTCCTAGCACTTATTTTGGTATTTCCCTTTCCTCTATGCATTGTAGGACCTTTATTGTAATTAATTAATATTCAATTTAATATTATGGTTCTTATTCCACTTTATTGCATCATCATACTCTTATTTGGGCCTTTCATTCTAGAAGTGGCCTTTATCATTTTATCATGATTTATCCTAATCCTACCCTAATTTCAACTTCCAAGACACATTCTACATATCTATACATTATGGTTTGAGCCATCAAGCTAGATTCGGTACTAGAATATTGTTATCTTGCATTCCTTGAAAGTCAAAAAAATGTTTTTGGGGCCAAGGCGACCTACCATCCTGGTCCCACACTTTTTTCCTCGAATTTTGGGAGGATAATAAGATAGTCCTACCCCATCTTAATCTAGCTTCATGCAAAAATATACCAAATCTAAGTCGGCCTAAAGGTGATTTCAATTATGAGATCCCCATTTAAGGCATCCCTCTCAATTCATTTTCATCATCTTATCTTATGCTAACAATATGTTCCAATTCAAGAACAATTCTTCTTCCTCAAGAGAAGATCTAATTCAAGGAGCAACAAACTACATCAAGGCATCTTCCATTTATGTTTTATCTATGATTTCATGATTGATTTTATTTGATTTATCATGTTATTGCATCAACACACGAAGGTCTTATCCTAAGAGCATTGCATCACCTATTGAAGGTATAATCATATACATTCACACATTTCAACTCCTTTCCCTCAAAAGGCGAGCTTTTTAATTCAATTCAAGTTTAATTTCTATTTCAATTAGGGAATTCCAAACTTGGGGTTTGACCTAAGGCAAACCCCTATCCACAACCCCCTTTCTTTCCTCTTATGTGTAGCTACGGGTACTTGATGGAGCCAAAAGACTTGAGACAATATCAAGAGCCTAGTATAGACCCAATCCTAGAATTTAGACCTAATTTTCTAGGATCAGGGTGCTAGGGCACCCCTGTTCTAGGACTAGGATGTTGTGGCACCCTGGTCCTCAAGATTCTACACCAATTTTTAGGGGTGGATTCCAAATAATCTCATATTCTAGATTTCTGATAGCATCTCATACTCAGAAGACCAAGGCATTGGGGTGCCATGGTTTCCAAATTTTTGATAGCAACACATTCTCAAAAGACCAAGGCATTGGGGTGCCCTAGTCCTGCCAAATCAATATAAGATTTTAGTCACAATCGTACGGTCAGATTCCCTACCCAATTCCGTGTTTGTTGCAACATTTTTGAGTATCTATTAGTCATTTACAATAATTTAAGTGTTTGCTTTCTTCATACCTTAGTCATAGTTTGCATCACTTCAACATATCTCCATAGTTCATTCACTTTCCATAGTAACGAAGGAATAGAAACTCTAGAAGTGTCATTTGACTCTGTTTCACAAGAGTTAGTCAAGTACTATCACTCCTCTAGTTGATTTCGTATTCCAATGTTGGTATGAAAGTGGATATTGGTCTTATGTTCTACCCAATTCTATTTTTATACTATATTATATTATACATAATTAAGTCAATGCACAAATAGAAACATGAAACTTTATTTTTGCACCTCACCTTGTTGCTCTTTTATATGTTATATTTTATGCTTTTTCAATTTGTATGGATATATTTAAAACAAATTTTACAATCAAATATGATGGAGTGATAACAATAATGAACCACTTGTAGTGGAAGTGGATACATCTATAGGATACAAGAGTTAAAATCTACAATAAAACATTTCTTACTGTATCACGTCAAAATGGTTAGTCAAGATTAGTAAGATTAAAAACCATTACAAATGAAACCATTTTAGATGCAATATCAAGAAACTATGAAAAAGCATATATGAGAAACATGAACATAAAGAAAGACTTCACTCATGATGCTCCCTACGCCATTTTGGTCTTCCTTGTTTTCCTTATCTCCAAGGACCTACATTGCTTCGAGGTTGAAAAATGAAGAGTGGGAGATTTGAGTGGAGGTAAGTGTGGAATGCTCTCACTTGCATAACAAACTAAGTATGGATGAGTGAATAATGGATGGGATAGAAAACTTAAGAGTATAATCTTGCTAATGATAAGGATTTAGAGTAAAATGGCATCATGATAATGCAAAGATGAGTGAATAAATGGCCAACATAATGATGTATAAAAAGTAGATGATTTGATAAGAGGGAAGGGCTCAATTTATAGAGTTTGAAACTTGGAAACCAACGGTCAAGATCAAAAGTTGATCAATGGCTTAAATGGAAGGAAAGAGAAAGGTGTGCTCACACATGTGTGAGCACATCTTGGGAAGAACAATTGTCATAGGGAAAAGAGAAAAGTGTGCTCACACATGTGTGAGCAAACTTTGGGAAGCTTGCTTGTCCTAGGGGAAAGGGGAAGTTGTGCTCACACATGTGTGAGAAATTTTTGGGAAGCCCACTTGTCCTAGGGGAAAGGGGAAGGTGTGCTCACACATGTGTGAGCAAACTTTGGGAAGCCCACTTGTCCTAGGGGAAAGGGGAAGGTGTGCTCACATAAGTGTGATCAACCTTGGGAAATTCATGAACTTGACAAGTGGAAGCACTTATGGCAAAGGTATAAGGGCTAGAAATGGGGGGTTTATGACATATGGGCCGAAAGAGGAAAGTGTAGGGTGGATCTATGGGAAAGAGCAATTCTCACACATGTGTGAGAACCCCTTGGTCAAAGATGATGTGGAAGGGTGAGGTGACTTTGGTAGATGTGTAGTATTTTAATTTTGAATAAATACTAGTCGTGATTAGGACTTGGGTTAATTAGCTTGATAGGGGGATTAGAAGATAGGTTTGTAGGAATCACATAATTAGCCTAATTAATTATGAACTAATTTGGCTAAGTTTGATTAGGAATAAAAATGAAATATTCCTAAGGCATAATTTGATTTATTGAAATAAATCAATCTTTGGGAGAAATGGAAAGAAGATATTAATTAAATATAATTTAATAATTTAAAGGTAATGGTAGGATGATATGATTAATTAAATTAATCATGTTATAAAGGGATAATTAATTAAATATTAATTTAATCAATTTTTAAAAGTAATGAGAGGATGGTATGATTAATTAAATTAATCATGTGATAAATGGATAATTAATTAAATATTAATTTAATCAATTTTTAAAGGTAATGATAAGATGATATGATTAATAAAATTAATCATGTGATAAAGGATTAATTAATTTAATCAATTTTATGTCTACACTTACATTATTAAATTAAAAACTAGGGAGCTCATCCTCATAGAACTCCAACATATTCAAGATAAGTTTTGCCCCATTCAATGAATGTGTTGGATCCCAAAAAATATTATTTCCTTCCTAGAACCAAATACTACTAACAAGACTAGGGGTGTCATCATCAAAGTGAAATCAACTCAGTAATAAACCATGGAGGGTTGAAGGACAACTCTATAAGAGTGGGTTATCTCACCTATGCTTCAATCTCAACATAGACTAAGAAGAGTGTTCCTATGCCTTAATAGGTATTGAAATCACACAAAAAATACAATCATCAAATTACTATAGCCAAACCCAACTACATTCATGGCCACAAACATTATTGTAGCCAAATAAAAATGACAACACAAGGACAATCAAAGAATGGTTGTGAATTTTTTTTTAACACAAGGCAAGCCAACCCTACAAAGGATGGACAAAGTTACTTGCCTTTGTCAAATATCATCCTTATGAAGGAATTGATTTCTATCAACCCATTATTGTAGTAGGTTGAGAATGACATAGGATAAGGCACACTAAAGCAAGGGCCAAAATAGGCTGAGAATGACATAGATTAAGGAATATTGTTACTCTTTGTGGTAATCTTTTTCTCATGGGTTAGTTTATGCTCTTAGGAGTTAGCATTGATTTTAAATTTTTTGAATCTTAGCCACACGTAGTAATTAATCTTTGAGTTAATGTTGTGTTTGGGTTGTTATTTTCAACATATCTAATTCAAATAAGTTTTTCCTTTCTTTATTTGAAATAAGATCTTTGTTGTTCACTTTTGTGTCATGGTGATGAGCAAATGTTAGTTCCTTTTCTACTTTCTAGTCAAAAGTATACCCTCCTATTGAGTTTAATTTACAAGCATTCAAGTAGATCTTGTGAAGGGAGTTGTACTTGTTAGTGTAGGTTTTTTATTTTTTCTTATGTTAGGGGGTATTTATTTTTCTTACACCTATTATTTAAGCTTGCTTAGGTTATTAGGAGTGGTTAATATGAGAACATGTGGTGAAATACTTCAGCTACATGTGTAACTCTCCACCTCAAATGGTTAGTTGAGTTACATGTCCTCTTTTGACTTGTTGTGCCACCTCTCATAATCACTATTTTGTCTTTTCCTAAGTGGGTTATGGGGTAGTTGGGTTTCACACCCTCTTTTGGCCTTATGTGCCAACTTTCTCAACTCCTTTCCTATCTTCATGTAAGGAGGTTATGCCACGTGTTTTGGAATTTACCAAAAGTTGGCCTCATGTGCCAACTTTCTCAACTCCTTTCCTATCTTCGTGTAAGGAGGTTATGCCACATGTTTTGGAATTTACCAAGAAGGTAAAACCTCCCAATTTTTATGGGGAATAGGAGTTAATGCACCCCTTGGATTTATATGCTATTATTTTTTTATATAATAAGCACTATACTCTCACCTTCACTAGTTTAGTGATAGCTCGGTGATAATTTTTTCTCCAAAATTCTCTTCTTTGTCTTCTCTCATATTAGATTCAAATCCATTTCCAAAATTCTCTTCTTTGTCTTCTCTCATATTAGATTTAAATCCATTTAGCTATTTTGATCTTCGATCATCTGTTGCTTGGAGTTGCATGTGATCTAGGATTGACATCAAATCCTAACTCGATTCTCACTTCTTGCAGAATCTAACACGGTATTAGAGTTGTGTTGTCTAGTATAACTCATTGTTTTTTTGATTTATTTAAGAGATTTGAGACTGTTAGATAGCTAACATTTTCCTTAAAAACAAGTATGCT
Source organism: Cryptomeria japonica (assembly GCF_030272615.1). Classification (NCBI taxonomy): domain Eukaryota; kingdom Viridiplantae; phylum Streptophyta; class Pinopsida; order Cupressales; family Cupressaceae; genus Cryptomeria; species Cryptomeria japonica. The sequence continues at coordinate 993,134,196 of NC_081407.1, read as the reverse complement.
CTTCTCCTACAGTCTCGTGTGACCTAGAGAATTAGAACAGTTTAAAGGAAAATAAGCTTCTAGATTAATCTAGTTTATTATATATGTGTTCCTTTGAAATATTGGTGATTGTAGAATTTTGGTAATATTGGAGGCTTCTTTAGCATTTCCAGAGTATCTGGAAGGCTTGATAAAGTCAAAAGTGAATTTTATTTCACCAAAATCAGGGTTTGGATAACATAATTAAAAAATCTAGAGTAAAATCTTTTTACTAAAGCTGTTTTTATTTTGGCTTTAGAATTCCAACTTTCACTCATTTACAAAAAAAAAAATTTCTGGGTTTTCTTTCCAACATCGAAAAACTTTTGGGTTTTTGGTATTGTTTCTAGAAAATTAATACTTTTTATAGAAATTGAGTTTGAATAAGGCTGAAGCCGTTTTTTTCTAGCTAGGAGATTTAACAACCCTTCTTAAAAATTGCATAACTTTTGCCTCGAGTGTCATATTTTCACAAACGAGTACTTGATAGAAAGTTGGAAAAGAGAACTTTCCATTTATGTGGGTCTCATTGAAAAATTCTACCAAATTCATTAGCACTTTTCCATTCATGTGGCCCTCAGGTTGAATTAGCTGCATTTTTTTCCTTGAACAAGTCATATCTTTCACCTCACAACTCTGTTTTTCAAAAATCAATAGTTGTTCGAAAGGTATTGAAGAATATTATAGAGTTGTAAGGCTAATTTTTTCAGATCTTGTATCAAATTTATTTGTATTAAAAATTTCTATTTTTTGGCCACTGGAGACTTACAAGCATTGTAATCTAATAAAAGGCCTTCTAAACACACTAATTATAAAGTGCCAACCTTGTAATATTTGGGGGCGAGTGATTTTTGAGACTAGTGAAAAGGGGGGGGGGGGTGTTTCGTGTGTCTTCTTTCTTGCAATTTTTTATTCATTTCAATCTTCTTTTCCGCTATCATGGATGCATCTACAGTTCCTCTTTTAACACTATATAACTATTTTGAATGAAAATCTAAGATGATAATATATCTATAAAGACTTGGATATCATTGTGTTACTATGGGTTTTGAAACTAAACCTCGGGATGCTGTAGAAAAGATTAAATGGTTTAATAAATGTGATGAAGCTTTTGGTACTCTGTGTATGTCAATCTCTCCTGACCTTCTTTTTCACATTGAATCTACCACTACACCAAATGGAGTGTGGACCACTTTCAAAAACCTCTTTGGTAAACAGGATGAGCTAAGAGGTCATCAGCTGCAGAATGAACTCATAGGGTTTAATCCAGCCAATTTTGACACTATACAAGACTTCTTCACAAAATTCAAGTCTGTAAGATTGCAGTTGGAATAGTGTGGAACTAAGAAAGATGATAAGCAATCAATCTTGAGTATTCTTTCTAAGATTGGTCCTAACTATTTCGTATATGTTTCTACATTCTATGCTAACAAATGTGCCCTAGGTACCACATTCAAAATGCCTTCTCTAGATTAATTTTCTACAGAACTCACTATGGAGCAGGACAAATTGGTTCAGATGGGTACAATAAAACCCTCTACGTCAAATGCCTTAGTTGTAAAGCAAGACACAAAAAAACTGAAAGGGTCTAGTAAGCAAGATAAGAAACAAAAGAACCAAGGAGAGATGAAGAAAGATCATAAATTTTCTACTTCAAAAGCAGATAATTAGACCTCTTCATCAAAAGGTGAACAACCTAAGAAGGAGAAGGTCAAGTTTTCTAATTGTAAGAGGCTTGGTCATGATGAACATAAGTGTTTAAAGAAACAAATTGATCACAAATAAACATATCTCCTTCATCAACAAATCTCCTATCTGTTTATCACATCACTCACACTGGTTCTAGTAAGTGAGTTGAGTTCACACTACATACAATGGTAATCGGTGAAATGCATAATGGGTCTACTGTTGCTATGGGAAAAGCAGATCATCATTCTAGATTTATCAGTTTTCTCACATTGTTCTCGACTCTCCTTCAATAGTTTTACTCACTCATGCAGATGAGGTGAGTTGTTTGTGGCATCAACGGTTTGGCCACTTGAACTATCATTACTTGCAATTTCTCTTTCATCAACAAAGGCTGAGTATCGAGGAGAAATCAATGCCACCACTGAGGCTATTTGGCTTCAGAATATTCTCACTAAGTTTGGTATTCCAATCAGAAATCGTACCATCATCTTTTGTAACAATTAGAGTGATATACAGATCTCAAGAAATATAGTTCATCACTAGAAGACGAAACACATTGAGATAGATATGCACTACATAAGGGATCTAATTTAGGAAGGTATCATTGATCTTAAGTATTGTTCCACATTGGAGCAAACTGAAGACATCTTCACCAAACACTTCATCAAAAGCAAGTTCCTTGATTTTTAATCTTTGCTTGGGATGTGATAGGTGTCTACTTCAGGAGGGGCTTCTTAGTCCTTCATTCTTTCTCTCTATATTTAAGGGGTGGCTATTCCTCTTATGGGGGGCTTCTTCTTTTGGGGGGGATATCTATGTACATGGGTACCTAACATGGCCTCATTTGCCAGAACACATCTTTTCACCCACCTAAGCTACGCTTAAGTGGGGGTGTTAGTGTAGGTTTTTTATTTTTCCTTATGTTAGGGGGTACTTATTTTTCCTATACCCATTATTTAAGCTTGCTTAGGTTATTAGAAGTGGTTAATATGAGGACATGTGGAAAAATACTTCAGTTACATGTGTAATTCTTCACCTCACATGGGTATTTGAGTTACACACCCTCTTTTGGCTTGTTGTTCCACCTCTCATAACCACTATTTTTCCATTTCCTAAGTGGGTTATAGGTAGTTGGGTTTATCGCCCTCTTTTGGCCTTATGTGCCAACTTTCTCAACTTCTTTCCGGTCTTCATGTAAGGAGGTTATGCCACATGTTTTGGCATTTACCAAGAAGGTAAAACCTCTCACTTTTTATTGGGAATGGGATTTAATGCATCCCTTGGATGTATACTCTATTATTTTTTTATATAATAAGCACAATACTCTCACCTTCACTAGTTCAAAGATAGCTCGATGAGAGTCTTCTCCAAAATTCTCTTCTTTGTCTCTATTTTTCTCTCATATCAGATTTATCTTCACTCAGCTATTTTGATCTTTGATCATCTATTTCTTGGAGTTGCATGTGATCTATGACCGACATTAGATCCTGGCTCAGTTCTCGCCTCGCGCAAAATCTAACAATACCTCTGTTTAAAATGCAGAGGGAAATCATTTGCTAAGCTCATGTTTATTTACCTAGTTGTTACTTGATTGCATTGGTCTTTCTTGAGGGTATTGAGTCTGAATAGTAAATCAGCATAAAGACCAATCTATTAACCAATAAATTTTTGGCGAATTTTGTGGGGGACACACTTGTTCATATTTTGAAGACTAGTTGCCATGCTATTTTGTAAAAATGGTTCTTACCAATGAGAATGTTTTTCTCGTAGTCCAGCTTGGTCTAGATTGGGTGCATGCTGAACAAGAGGATATCCTTTCTCAGCTAAATACTCTTGCCTGGAACAATAAAAGAAAAGTTGTTGAGTACATGCAGGTTAATTTTGTGTTAGAAGAAGAAGAACAAGTCCAACAACTAGCGACTGTTTTTTAGAGGGTTGTCGAAAGGTTTCTTGTCGTGATTTTTCAAAGAAATCCTAGAAATTTGAAAAGAAAAGAAAAGAAAATTGATTCCACCCTAGAAACCATAAGGTTTACAATAAGTGACTGTAGAAGAGAGTTGGTTGACCTCGTCTTTGAAGAATTATAGAAAACCAATTTTTATCACATTCTACTTGCAAGAAGAGCTAGGAGTAGGCCACCTCCCTTAGCTAAGAAAGCTACCTAGTCTCCCACTTGCTAGGCCTTGTTGTTGCATGGTGTCAAACTTCCTACTATGATGATTTTATTTCCAACAATGACTCAACCAATACTGTGGGGTGTAACTATTGGCCTTCTCAATTTGGGAGCCAATTTGAATGATTTGCCCAAGGGCTCGAGAAATAATTTGTAGAAGTTCAGAGGAGACGAGGAGATGATAAAATATCTATGAATGAACATCTTGCAACTTTCTTTGTTGCATGTGAAGTCTTATGAGTGCAACATGAAGATGTTTTCGTTAGATTGTTTGTTGAATTGTTGGTCGAAGATGTTGCATAATGGTTCTATTACTTGCTAGCTAGTTCAATTACTTCTTGGGCTACAATGAAGACTCGGTTTGAGTCTAGATGAACACACACTGTTGGTGCAACTTACTCAAATAAAGAAATAAGTTCATGAGCCTATGAGAGAGTTTGTTACCAAGTTTAATAGAATTGTGAACAAACTCCCACAAGCCAAGAGGCCTACTCCTGGTAATCAGAAATGATTTTTCATTAATTCCATGCCACTTGATATCAGTTTTCTTTTGAGAAGAGCCAGGGTGGCAGATTTGACAATAGCTCAAAATTCTACCATAGAACTTGAGGACGATTTCATTACAACTGGTAAATAGAAGAAAGAGCTGTAGACCAACAGTTCACATCCAACCACATCATCAAATCCCATGATTCAAAGGTTGGTAAATGATATTATTGTATTGAAGAGGCAATTGCCAAAGGCCAACCAACCTTTCTAGCAGTCATATCAAGATGTCCCAAGGAAAGGTTTTGGTTCACAACCAATAAGCAATAATGGCGCGAGAGGACAATTGCAACTTTTGTCTACTTAGCAGAGGTTGGCAATAGAGGCACCTCTAGGAGTCAACATGATGAATGCGTGATTTTCACCTCACCACCGATCATGATGGTAACATGTGCCTTGAGATGAGTAGCTACACATGCAAATGTTGGCTGCTAGTGAGAAAGTGGAAGAGATTGTAGAGGAAGAAGGCATTCCAAGTACCAATGGCGACTCTGAAATAAATTACTTGGAATATGACTTTGACTCCAAAGAGGAGATATATTTTTACCACCTCGGATGAACTAGCATACACTGTATTGACTAGGATCCAACAAGGAGAAAATCATAAGGGTACGCCTATGATCCAAAAAGCTACACCCTCGCAAGCAAACACTCTTTCTCCACCAAAAACATCACAAGAGGTACCTAAAGCTCAAACATCTCAGCTTGTTGTTGGTAAGAATGTCAGTAGCTCCTTCGATATTATAGATTTTTGCGAGTCTTCCAAAATGCAAATCTCACCCGCTGAGTATTTAAAAATGAATCCTAGTGAATTGGATAGGCTAGCCAAATATATTAATCTTGAAGCCATTGTTGTGAATCTATATGATGAGCAATCTGTTGTTGTAGATGCACTAACGTCTAGTTTGGCATCAGAAAGCCAAGAATTTTTTTTATCTGATATTAAGCCTAATCCTTTTTATGTCTCCTTGTTTATCAATGGTCATAGGCTTAGTAATTGCATAATAGACTCTGCAACATCTGATAATGTTATGCTTGTGACTGTAACAAAGGCTCTAGGTCTCTCTCTAACTAAGACCTTTGGTAGGTGCTATTTAATGGATTAACCTCTCACAGGTCAAATCAAAGATGCTCAAGTGTCATTAGCTGCTTATTCTAGTAAGTGTTTAAAGTTAACAATTTTGGTTGCCAACATACTTGCAAGCTATGGTATGTCATTAAGAAGGGTTTTTGCAAGGATTTTAGGGGTGAGATATAGATGGATTGGTTGCATGCTCTTATTCCTTTGGGAAATAAGAAAGTTAAGTTGGAACCTGAAGCTAATGCCAAGTTCATAGTCTTAAACTAAGATAATCGAAGGTCCCAAAATTTGTACCAAGAATTAGAGTTTCCTAACTATATGCTATCATCTTTTGAAAGTGCTTTGAAGAAGCATTGGGACCAGATATTTCTTCTAAGCTATGGTCAATGGAGTTTGACGAAAGTTGTTCTACTTTTGGTTCTGGTGTTGGTGTTGTTTTGATTTTGCTTGATGGTGAATGATTCCCATATTCTTTCAAGCTGAAGTTTCTATACACCAATAACATGACATAATATGAGGCACTCTTGTTGGGAATTGTCGTGGCCAAGGAGAAGGGCATTAAGATGTTGGTTGCTTGAGGGGATGTTGAGTTAATTGTAAAAAAGTTCATGGTCAGTTTGACATCAAGAATGATAGATTGGGGTACTATTGAAATAGAGTCTAGGACGAGTTAGAAATCAAAATTTGCAAGTTGATTCTTTAGTCGTTTTAGCTTCATTATTGTTACCACACCTAGACATTGGCGTAGACTCTTACAATATTGAGTTGATCTTGTTGGCAATTGACACTCATTCGATGACTTCTGATGGTTGATTATTGGTTTAGGGTTGTCATTGATGACAACTCTTCATGGAGATTCGATTTGGTAGCCATAATTCTTCTTAACCGGAAGCAGGTGTTAACTGGTAGCTAGTTAACCGGTATTTTAGGATGAACAGAGCAGTTTTGGTCTGGAATATTTCCGGTGATTGCGGTGCTATGAATCGTGTATGGATTGATTGAGCTGACATAGTAACATCATTTTATTGTTGTTTTGGTGATCTGCATTTATCCTTTGTGATCTAGTCAAGCTGACATGTGACTACACGTTACACTAGCAGACCGACATGGTAAATGATCTATTTAATGATTGTGGATATATAAGACCAGTGTAGATGATCTTGTTGGTGGATGATATGATTGTATGCGAGCTAGTGGTGATCGAGAATCAATTTTGGCACAATTTCACATGCACATTCTTGATCTAGTAGTTGACTAAGATAGTGAATAGGGCAGAACATAGCAGAACAACATAGGTGATCCAGTCAGTATATTTGGCACTCAATCGGAACTCATCCAAGCATTGTAGATGTTATTTTGGAGTTTGTTTTGTTGTAATTCATCATTGTAATTAGTCAGTAAGGCAGTGAGCCTTCCGGGGTTGTAGCCCTTATTGTATTTGAGCAGTGAGCTCTAGGCAGTGTGCTTGAATGCCTGTGCATTCCCATATTGTAATATTGTTTTGCTACTGGCCATAGTGGAATAATATTGTGGGTTCAAATCCCACCGTGGTTCTTCCCATTTGGGTTTCCACGTAAAAATCCGATGTTATGATTTTGTGGTTGATTGTTTTATGTTTTTGCATTTCAATTTCAAGTGTATGTTTCCAATGGCTTAAAGTTAAGTTTGAAAATCTGCTAATCGGTAGATCACTGATTCACCCCCCCCTCTTAGTGATCCCTGATTCCAACAGATCTACCACTCGAGTGTGCCATGTGGAGTCTTGGCAGGTCTCTGAAAATAATCGACAAATTAGAACATTTCTAGAGAATGTGAAAGCCTTTATGGAGTTATTATTTGAGGGATCTGAGGCCTAGTGTAGAAAGTTTTTCTAGGCTGCAAGATAGAGTTGGAAGAAGGCATATTGTAGTTGAAGGGAAATAAGATTCTAAAAGGAATGGTCTCATTGGAGCGCTTGTTTGATAGGCATGATGGATATATCAAGAAGAAGTAAGTTGAGTTTGTGAATTCATTTAGAGGGTATGAAATGGTAAATATTGGTGAGCTAGACAATCCAAAATTGATGTGCATTGGAAAGTGTCGCACTCTTGATGAAAGAGAAAAATTAATCAGGCTCCTAATTAAATATAAAGATGTTTTTGCCTGGTGCTATGATGACCTGAAGAATTTTATGGGCGGAAAGTTTTAGCACCAGATTCCTTTGAAGCTAGGAACCATGTGTAGAAGCAAAGGAATTATAACCCTAAGATAACATATGCAATCTTCAAGGAAATCAACAAGATGTTGAAGGCACAGATTATATATCCCATCCACCATTCCACGTGGGTAGCTAACATCATGCCTATAAGGAAGAAAAATGGAGAGATAAATATATGTGTCGACTTTAGAAATTTGAACCAGGTGTCCTTGAAAGATACACTATGTTGTCTTTTGATACACTATCTTTAATAAAAAAAATTCATTAACAACTATTAAAAATAACCAAAAACATTCACAACTAATCATTTATAACTAAAAAGAAAAATCATTATAAACTTTAATATGATTAACTTTGTTTAACTCTAAATTTTAAATAGTTAGGGGAAGGTGTCTCATGTTCCAATGACCTTTCATTCCTTGCTCACCCAAATCTGCAATTACTAATTTAAAAGAAACCAAAAAAGTAATAATTAAAAATCCATTAATAAATTTCACAAAGTACTAACAATGTCCATTTGTATTCCTAGTATTTAAAATTTGTAAACTTTAATTGGAGGAGTTGTGCAATTTTATTGGTACCTATAGCACAAGACTACTAGGCCATTTGTCCATAAATATTGGTAAAAATAGTTAGTAGAGGAAAATGTATTGGATTAATTGCCCAAATTTTTGAGGTAGTTGTTATACATGGTTATTAGGACATTTTTATTAAGTAGATATCAGACAATATTTTGAAATGACCACTTTTTGACTCTTGTATACATAAAGATTCCACAAATAACTACAAATAATTAAATAACATAAGAAACCAAAAAAAAAAAAGGTCTAGATCTGTAAATTAAAAATAAGCACCCAATCGATGCATATGTAATCTGCCTCTTTTGAAGAACTTATAAATATACCTTTTGTTTCAGAATCTGTTTCAAATCTGTTCTGAACAAGAAAATTTGAACGTGTATTTACAAAAGCAGTCTACAAGATGCGGTCAAACATCAATGATAACATGTCGTGCTTTAGTCACCCAAAGAAAGTGAGAAAAGGATCTTACTTGAGTGCTGTCCGGGTCCCCACTCCATTTTATTGTTCAATTTGTATTCGCCATTCTGATCCTTAATTTAAGTTGTGTCTTGCCATATTTTTCAAATTCAAATGCTGGTGGCGTGAATTGTGATCTCAGAAGACAGAAAAAATCATGCCCGTGACTTTTCCATCACGCTTTTCATGCTCTGTAATTCTAAATACTTGTGTGGGGGCAACAGGTAGTTCAGCACCGAGTAAACTACCCACCTTCTTATTCATTTCTGTGCAAGGCAAATACGTTAGCGTATATATCTGGTGTCTCTGCAGGACTTCTAAAATGGTACTTTGACAAATGATCTGTCGCAGTTAGCGGTGGGTCACTCACTCCGTATAAAAGCTGAAACGCGGTTCATAAAGATAAATGGTAAAAGAAATCCCCGTAAAAGCCGCGTTAAATCTGTAATCATGGAGGGCTTTGGTTTAATTACGCCTCAGAAAGTTCCAGAGAGAAAAATAAGAATAAATAGTAGCACAAAGTCAAATCTGTTGCAGGCCAAGGGGAATGCCCAATAAATATGGCCAACCGTGTGGGGGGACCGTGGGAACACGTAAGCCGACGACTTGTTCGAATTTTACCTGGTTTAAGTGGGGCAACCCTAGCCAATGACCATTCAATGCAGGTATGCTCACGTTCCATCAAATGCAAGCGGCCCCGGGTGTTCGTGTAGATTTGATGTAAAAAAACAGTGAGCGCACCGCAAGAGATCTTCCTGTGCGCAGGCGTGAGTTGTCACCGCCCTTCTCTTGCGAAATCTGTGGTAGGGCACTGTTTGGTCCGTGAATTACATGTTTTAATTCATTCATTCACTTACTGCCTTCTTTCAAATCAACTGTAAAATACTTTTGAGACTCTAATATGATGCGGCTCTAGGCTACGGAATTTAATGATCCCTGATTCAAAAAGCACACAAATACCGGATTTTGGAACATACGCCTCCTCTAATGGATGATCGAGTCGTGGGTACTGTGACAAATTCGATCACAGGGCTTAAAACGGAGTTGAAAAGACTCGTGGGTTTGGTTACCGAGGAAGACGACTGCAGACTTGAGGTTTTGGATGAGATCTCCAAAACTGTAATGGCCATTAAGGAGCTCAAATTTAGTCTCGATCCAGTGAAGACGGATCCCATGGCACGCTATTTCCTTTGTCCCATCTCCTCCGATCTCATGGCAGATCCTGTGGTGTTGGCTTCAGGGCAGGTAAATAATCGAATCCCCATTATTTCACAGCTGATTTGGAGTTCATTTTTGGTTTGTTTCGGTATTGTTAGTTCTAAGAAATGGATTAATGTGTTGCAGACATATGACCGGGCTTATATTCAGGAATGGTTCGATGCAGATCATGTAACATGCCCCAAAACAGAGCAAGTGTTACAGAACACAGTCCTGACACCCAATTATGTGGTCCAATCTATGATCCAAGAATGGTGCTATTCTAGGGGCTTAGAACCTCCTGCCAAATCGACCAATCGCACCAGCGAGAGCGACATTACGCCACAGGAGGCTAAATATGTTAATATTTTGCTGCAGAAATTGACAGGCCCTTGTCAATTTAAGCAGAGAGAAGCTGCCCGGGAGCTTCGAGTACTCACCAGAAAAAAACCTAATCACAGGGTTTATTTGGGCAGATCCAAGTCAATAAGTGTATTGATCTCTCTGCTGGAGAGCCCTGACTCAGAAACCCAAGAGCACGCTGTGACTATTTTGCTGAATCTGTCAATATTTAATGAGAACAAAGCTTTGATTGCAGAGGAAGGAGGCATTCATCCCATTGCAAAGGTACTGAAAAATGGGGCGAGCATGGCTGCCAGAGAGAACGCGGCTGCAACTCTTTTCAGCCTTTCTTCTGTGGATGAAAACAAAGTCAAAATTGGGTCTTCTACTGCAGCAATCCCTGGTCTTGTGGATCTTCTAAGGGATGGAAATTCTAGAGGCAAGAAAGACGCCGCATCTGCTCTGTTCAATCTATGCATCAATGAAGCCAATAAAAAACACTGTGTGAAAGCTGGATTGGTACAACTTTTGCTAAAATTCATGAGGATTAGCGAAGAACAGCGGGGGGGAATGGGGGATGATGAATTGTTGGCGATTCTGGCCCTAATTGCGAGCTGTGAGGAGGGTGCCAAGGCAATTGGAGAGGGCGGCGGGATTCCCATATGTGTGGGTGTTATTGTAAAAGAAACTTCTCCTCGCAACAAAGAAAATGCAGTTGGGATAATGGCAGAACTGTGCGCCAGGGATTCCAGATATGTAAAGGAGGCAAAGAATGCAGGGGGATACATGGAATTGCTAGATCTGAGTCTGAATGGAACATGTAAAGCCCGGCGGAAGGCCAACAAACTATTAGATCGCATCAACAGACAACATCGATTGGCAACCATCTAGATAGAGGAGTAGATTTAGAAATGCACATTGTTTAATAGATTGTACAGGCATTCTTTTGTAAAATATGATGCTCCAGAGCAGGTTCTTTTCTTGAGAATAATATCCAGCAGCTCAAAACAAGTTGAGTTTTAATAAAAGAGGGCATAAGAATGAATGTGCATGCATGTTTGTCCCAGATTTTGTATGCAGAGCCACTTGAAATTATGTATGCACATTCTTCTTCAGAGGACATTCCTCCCTTTTCTGATGTAGTTGTCTGTAAAACCTAATTTCAGATATGTTTGTCGTTACAGCATGTGGAAATTCATTTCAAATGCTCTTTTTTAAGTTTTTCCTTTTTCAACTTGTAATTTTCTGCATTAGATTTAACATATATATATCCAGGCTAGTACAATAGAAAATGTCAGATTTAGGGTTCATTTCATGCTGTGTTGGTTAAGTGGTTGTGTGACCATTAATGTTCAAAATTCTGTTGAAACATTGTGATTGCATATATTTGATTAAATATAAGAATACAATAAAATAATATTAAATATATATTTGAATGTTGATGAAGAAGAGATGGATTTAATCATATCTTACATTAGGTTTCAAATCTAAAATATCTGGATTGAGATGATTATGCTTTGTGACTTTAGAAATTGTTCATTGCTTTGAATCACTTTTGTGATTGTCAAGCTCAATTTCATGATTATAGATATGAACCTTGTGTGTGGATTTGAATTCCATTCATTGTGTTACCTCAAATCTATTCACTCCGATGCTTACTAGGTGAGGAGTAATCTCTTTTATAAGTAGTTTTAGAAAGTGTTGGAAAAACAACAAACAAAAATGTATTGATGTGTAGAATATTAATAGAAGCTATTGCTCTAATGCATGTTTATTCTTCTAGGTTTTAGATATGTACTTTCAATTATATATAAATGAAATAGGATTTGTCTTTAACTAGCATATTTATATTTAGAAAAATTTATGTAAAAAATGTCGTTAGATATCATCATTCACTATCACAACTTTCTTTCCATCAATCTCTTCTTGCTATTTTTGATGGGGGCTAAGTTGTTAAATAGAGTGAAATCCAAACCAAATGAGGAAGGAAAGTTGGTGGATAAGGATCTTTGAAATCATGTTTTCGATTTTTATGCTTATCCTTGCCTTTTGTTTTTCTTTCATGGATCTTTGCTAACCTCCTATAGAGGTTGTTGCCATTGTAGCTTCCTTTCCATCAATCTCTTCTTGCTATTTTTTCGATGGAGGCAAAGTTGTTATATAGAGTGAAATCCAAATCAAATAAGGAAGGAAAGTTGACAAATAAGGATCTTTGAAACCATGTTTTTAATTTTTATGCTTATCCTTGCCTTTTGTTTTCCCTTCACGGATTCTTGCTAACCTCCTATAGAGGTTGCTGCCATTGTAGCTTTCTTTCCATCAATCTCTTCTTGCTATTTTCGATGGGGGTTGAGCTATTAAATAGAGTGAAATCCAAACCAAATAAGGAAGGAAAGTTGGAAGATAAGGATCTTTGAAATTGTGTTTTCAATTTGTATGCTTATCCTTGCTTTTTGTTTTTCTTTCATGGACTCTTGTTGACCTCCTACAAAGGTTGTTGCCATTGTAGCTTCTTTCCATCAATCTCTTCTTGCTATTTTTGATGGGGCTTGCCCAGTTAAATAGAGTGAAATCCACAACAAATAAGGAAGGAAATTTGGCATATAAGGATCCTTGAAACCGCGTTTTCAATTTTTTTGCTTATTCTTGCTTGTTGATTCTCTTTCACGGATTCTTGTTCACTTCCTATAAAGGTTTCCACCATTGTAGATGCCTATCGCCATAATAAATATGACATCTTAGAATTTTTTTTTTGATATCATGAGATAACTCGACAACCCAACCCAATAACCCAAATGCACCTTGCTAGTCTTACTTTTTTGGCCGAGTTTTGGGGCATGGAGGGGGCAAGATGAGGTGACAATACCTCAAGGAACGACTGAGCCAGCTCAAACAACCTAGCCAATCAACAAGAACCTAAATTTAAATTTGAATTTGAAAAATATTAAACTTTATTTTACACTAATTTCCTCGTCCTCTTCCTCTCCCTCTTCTTCCTCTTCCTCTTCTTTGTCTTCTTCATCTTCTTCTTCCTCTTCTTCCTCTTCGTCTTCTTCATCTTCATCTTCATCTTCCTCTTCGTTTTCCTCTTCGTCTTTGTCTTCCTCTTCTTCCTCCTCCCCCTCCCCCTCCTCCTCCCCCTCCTCCTCCTCCTCCTCCTCATCTTCCACCTCCTCCTCGTTGTCTTCCTCTTCCTTGTCGTCTTCCTCTTCCTCTTCCTCTTCCTCTTCCTTTTCTTCCTGTTCTTCTTCCTCTTCCTCTTCCTCTTTCTCTTCCTCTTCTTCCTCTTCCTAATCCTCTTCTTCTTCTTCCTCTTCCTCTTCCTCTTCTTCTTCGTGTTCTTCTTCTTCGTGTTCTTCTTCTTCACGTTCTTCTTCTTCTTCGTCCTCTTCATCTTTGTCTTCGTCTTCTTCCTCTTCCTCCTCTTCTTTTTTCTCCTCTTCTTCTTCCTCCTCTTCCTCCTCTTCCTCCTCTTCTTCCTATTCTTCCTCCTCTTAAATGAGAGTTAAGATTGAAATATCGTTAGAAATAAAAATAATTTAAACGAGTTTAAAGTTGGTATATAAATGTTGGTTGTTTTAATTCCTTGAGATGTAGTGATGTGATTTAAAAGTTGAAATTTGATATTGAATGCATGATTGATGGTTTGTGAAAAATGAATTCTAAGCTCTTCTCTATGATAAACTCACAATTCGATCAAGTTTTTTTGTTAGAAATTTTGGTTTCAAGACTTGTAAAACTTGTTTGCCAATATCCGTCTATACTATTGACAGAGGGTACAAATACTAAATAGTGTTTTTGGGGTTTGCTATGTACAAAAAGAGTTGTGCTTGATTTATTTGATGATTGTATAAAAGTTATGATGAATTGAAAAATCGAAATATAGTAAAACTTAGAATATTAGATTTAAAATAATTTGAATGAATTAGTTGTGACTATTTTAAAAATAATATGAACATATAATATTTAATTTGATAATCTTTTATAAATAATAAAATAATCTAAAATGATGTCTTTACATATTAATCTAAACAACAATATAAAACTTTTTAAATACATATTAATAAATAACAATTTTATTATAAAATTTTCATATTAATAATTAACAATTCCATTATAAAATTTCCATAATCATAAATAACAATTCTATTAATAGAAATTTCAACCTTGAAAGTGAGAGATCTGGCACATAAGTTGCTTTGGACATGTTTTTCATTTCATTGTCATTTTAATGTTATGACTGCACACAAATTATTGCCATCACTAATAAATTAAATGATTAGTTCCATTTGATCCTCACAAACTGCCGAATGAATATAAATATGTTATTCCTCACGATTAGCACCATTTGACCGCCATCTATCAACTTTATTACAATACCATCTCTGCACAAAATTGAAGAAGGGCAATTTTGAAAAGAATAAATCTTATGATTTGAGCGAGACATGTATTGTTTAAATGTTAATTACTAAAATAATTTTTATTTAATATTTTAGGGCATTTAAACAATAGTTTGTCTACTGTGAACAACCAACTATGAATATAATTGGACTAAGAACAACATTGCACGTTTTGTTTCTTTTAGGTTATTATTTCCATAAATTCATAGATACAATTTCAAATCGTGTATGAAGTCAATTTTTTATTGGACAAATTGTATAAGCTTCTATGTCAAGATTAATCCTTTGGTCATCCCTCACTACATATTACAAAATATAGGTGAGGAAGTATGACACATATGCTAATGTTTTGTGTTTTTTTATTTTATATTATAATGTGTATTTTTTCATTTTTGTTGTATTATTTTTCATCATGAATATATAGACTTTGTTTTGATATTTCTTAAGAGAGAAATAATGTAAATATTATGAGATGGTGTATGTCTTCATTTATTTCACAAAATATAAAGGTTTGATAGTGATGACACTAAACATCATTCTATACCTTCTCCTTAAGATTGTGTCATATTCTTTGTTATAAAATATGTTACATGTGAATATCACTTTTCTTTATTGTATGATTATCACCTCTATCTCCTATTTAATTTAAGAAGAAATAGACTTAAGATGAACCTACTACATTTAAAGGAAGATTTATAATTGCACAAATCATGGATCAATAAATTAGTTTTCACTAAGGTATTATAGATCTACATCAATCCCCATCTATATGGTACATTTTTTTATAGTATTGCTTTGTAGTCATAGGTGCCTACCATTGAATAGGTAAATCTAAATGTAGAACTTGTATAGAGAAACTAGAGCATATAAATGAAGGGAAAAGGAAATAATTATTCAAAAGACAAAACAAATCTTGGAAGTAGTTGGAGCAGGTAAAGATGAGGAGACATAAAAAGATCTACATGAGGGAAATTAGGTTTCATAATTTGCACAATGAAACCACCTATAATCCTCGTGCAAGTAAGTTGAACTAGAAAAAAACCATCAAGTTAATTAAAAACGAGAATTCTTATGGACAAGACAAATAATGGTCTACTCCTATCAAATTCACTTGAGGAGAAGAATGTCAAGCTAAGAGTTTCAACTAATATTGTTGTCACTTTTTCCTCCATTAAAGATAAGCTTCAATCATTAATTCATATAGAGAAATCTCACTGCAAATGTAAACTATGATTCTTGAAATAAAATAGAAGAATTAAATTTGCCATCAAATGAATTTTGGGATATTGAAAGAGAAACAATGACACACTCAATCTCTTTCACGGAATTCACATCATAAGGGGTCACACTCAACATTTGTGGATCTAATGATGTCCTAATCCTACCAAATTCAATAATGATGCGATCTAATATATCCAAAGAAGCTCTCCCTATATGCAATCCGTTCAATTCCTTAGACAAACCATCCAATGCATCATGAATCTATGTTGTGGCAGCTAACTTTACAGAAGGACCAATGTTTGATGCAACTTCAACCATGCCCTCATCCCCCTTGGACATTTTTTTCCTTTGGGGAATCCCCTCTGACATTGTTGGTTAAACCCCAATTGACCATAATTACAAGGTCCCACAACATAGATATGATCCTCCATATCATTGATTACTTAATTCCCTATAATTGACCAATAATGGAATTCTTTAGGTTTGTGTATACTTAGAGCTTTG
The DNA here is from genome assembly GCF_030272615.1 of Cryptomeria japonica. Classification (NCBI taxonomy): domain Eukaryota; kingdom Viridiplantae; phylum Streptophyta; class Pinopsida; order Cupressales; family Cupressaceae; genus Cryptomeria; species Cryptomeria japonica. Next base: position 993,117,791 of record NC_081407.1, on the reverse strand, counting down.
AAAGGTTTGGAAGAAGTTGAAGACAACACATGCCATAATGAAGTAGCCATAGCCATAACTAATCTCTTAAATCCTAAAAAAACAAAAAACAAACCTTCTTAAAACCTAATCCTAAAACTCTAAAAACTTCTCATTGTTTAGTTATAGATGATTTTGTTCTATTAAATACTCAAAACCCAATTTTTTTTGTTTATATAAGATGAAAAATGGGGTCAGTTGCATTGCCTTTGGAACCAAAATTTTAATTTTAATCTTCTAAATACTTAGGAAAATGTTTTCTAAAATTTTCATATAGGTATTTTAAATTTCTTACTTGCTCAAATTTGTATTGTTAATTAAATGGGCCGAGTGCCCCTGAAAAATATTTGCTAAAACATTCCTACATAAACCCTAATATGCAATTTTGTAATAATCTTAAACATTCAGTCTAAAAATATTGTATATACTTCTTTCATACTCGAGCATTATGCTCTTAATATAGTATAATTTCATTTTCTCCCCAAAACATGTTTTTCAATAAATACTTGTAATCTTTGACATGATATAAGAGTCTAATGGTGAAATTTACATATACAACACTTTTTTATTTAATTAAATAATTTTTCAAACAATAATTCACGTATACATAGTATATTTTAAAACAAAATTAAATATAACTTATTTAATTTATAATTTTTAGTTAATACATATAAAAAGAGATCTTAAATCTATTTAATTGATTACCATTGAAAACTTTTACATATTTTTCAACAAAACAAACCCAACACCAATTTTTTTCTCCAAACCTGTGAGGCAAACTTGAGTTTGAATCCAAATTGGTATCTTAGGCTATGAATCATCTTTATTCCAAGAAGCCCTTGGTGATACAGAGGTAACCACAAACTCAATACACTCCCACAATCTTTCTTGGCTTGAGGCAAACTTTCACAAGGGAGTTATTTCTCCCTACTCACCTACTCAAATACTCTAGAGGGATTTCCCACTCAAGGATATGTTCATTGACATTTTGAGACCCTTACAAGGCATAGATTCAATCAAAGGTTGATTCCCAACCAATTCACCATCTGCACTCTTCACAAAGCTCTCAAGAGCCTTCTCAAGCCTACTAAGCTCTTACAAGGCTTCAAGGACACAACACACACTTCATGGCTACAAAAATTCCACTCTCCATTGAAACACCTTTGGAACAAATAGAAATCATAATGAAAAACCAACAATGACTCCTAACTGACTTTGATTTCCCACAACCCTCTTGATACCAATCTGGCTTTTGTAATGAGGATGAATTGTATTGACGAACAAAAAGCACAACCAAGGTCCTTAAGCCTTAGACTCTCTTGAGATTGATTTAAGGGAGTCCCACACAAGATAGACACACTTCTCCCTTGGTTCACAATGAAAATGGACTTCTACAATGTCTTCATTTGCAATGAGGATCTGACTAGCTCTTAAGACTATGACAGACAAGACCACTAGGACAATCATCTATACATAGGCTAGTTCCCCTCCATAAGGCTTCCAAACTATCAAGGATTGTAAAGGACCTCCACTCCTACCAATGACACCATACACATAGCAACCAATTGCTTAACCTTGCAAGGTAGATTATTTTGTCTCACTGGTTACACTGTAGCAATCACAAACATTGTGAACGACAATCATGATATTTTGGTGTTTTGGTTTATGCAATGGTTACCAACCCTTGGAGAAAGTTTGTGACAACTCCACACACACCTTTCTACCTTCCCCTAACCTCTCAAGGTTCATCTTGCACTCACACCATCCCATACACCATCAACTTGTTGTCTTACTAGACCGAGACACAAAAATCAGGTTTTGTGTCACTTCTAACACATGCCAAATCCACCATGGAGCCTTGCAAAGAAAATAAATACCAAAAAACATATTCACAAGGGTCATCCCACTCAATGAAATGAGTTTTTAATGAGGGGATGAACATAATTACAACATTTTATTACCTCTGGTTACCCTAATCTAAGGTATTGATAGTTTTCACAAAAATACTTGCTCAAAGATGAATGGATTTAAATGAAATCAAAAGAAAAATAGAGGTGATTCACGCCCCTTTCATGTCCAACCAATTTCCAACAACAACAAGAAAATTTTCACAATGAAAAATGCAAGAGAACAAACTACAACATCTGATAAAACAAAGAAAATGTAGGAAACTTAGAGTTATTATTGATCTTTTTTGTTCAACACCTCCATATCCCTTCAACCCCCATCTTGGTCGAGGTTAGGGTTATTTAAATATTTTTATAGCCTCTTCCAACGGCTATAATTGTATTTTGAACTTACACTTAACAAAATGCATCAAATGACTAATGTTGCTCCACAAAGTTGCATTGACAACTTTTGTCAATAATGACCATTTTGACCAAAACTGATCAAGGACCTAAATTAAGACCACCATGCCTCTATACTATTACAAATAGGATTAAGGAGGTCCAATAGACCTTCATACATGATTGGAGTCTTCATTGAACACCTTAATACACATTTTCACCATGATGACAATTCTGACACTTTTTAACAACATACCCCCTTATTGGACCTAAAACACTACACAATGACCCTTAAGACTTTTATTCCATGAAGAATGGTATTTTATGACCTTATTTGTGACAAAAAAATAGACATGCTAAAGACCCTATGCTTACACCACGTTGAACTCAAAGTGACCTTGTGCTAGGTGCTCCTGCACCACTTGGGAAGCATCAAGCTTCAATATCATAAGTAAAGTTAGCAGAACTACAAGGAACCAGTTATGATATGTAATAAATACATCCTCAAATTGGGAATTTGTTGGAGGAGAAAACCAGTAACAAAAGAATATTTGATTTTTAAGATAAAATCTTCTAATAGAAGATAAAGAAATATTTCACAGTTATTAAAGTCTTGTCGTTTATAGTTTGCCCAACAATATTTGGTTATTTTGTAGAAATGAAGATGCGTCAGATAAACAAAAGATGAATCAAACCAGATATTATCTCACAATGATGTCTCTTAATAATGTGAATCTTTCGTTTGAATGCGTCAGGTATGATTCATGTTCAACTTTTAGTTTGAAAATTGTTGTATTATGTTTCTGGATTCAACTGTGTAGAATTTATTTGCATCAATGTTTCGGATCGCACTCCATGATCCATCATCAGGATAAAAAGGTTGTAGAAATTCTCATCATGATGATGGATCATGGAGTGTGGTCTGAAAGGTTGATGCATATAAATTCTAATCCTGATGATGGATCATAGACTTTGATCCAAAACATTAATGTAAATAAATTCTACAATATTGAAACCAAAAATAAAACACAACTATCATTACGATTGAAAATCTAATATCTCGATTTGAAAGTTGTTTGTACTTTGTACTAACTAATTCTATTAAATTGAAAATTATATGTTTCATGGTGCCAAATTACTCGATAAGATGGTGCCAAATGAGTAAACATTCATAACAAATTCACTACAACCACAAATGTTTTGTGAAGTCAAAGATCAAGGCAGCTGAGACCAAGGATCTTTCTTGAAAGTATTTGAGATAAATAAAGGAGTTGAATTTAAAGGAACTAAACAATTTGTTAAATTACACAATGGATATAAATCATAAATGTATATTAATCGGAATTTTCGGTATTGAATTTTTTCAAGGAAATGAAAGAACAGGGAGTAACAAAGGATAAACTTCAACTACTTGTGGTTTGACTAGAACATTTAGACCAGGAGTTCTCACTGGTTTGATGGTAATCAGTGGGGCTGGAAGGAAAACCGGAGGATATATTAGAATCTCTGAATTTCACTATGAACAGAAGGATATTCTCCACAAGTGACAGTGAAGGAGTGTTTAAAATATTCTGCATTCCTATGCCTTTCAAAAGATACTGATGGAAACACCAAAATCATGGGTCCAAAACTCCAATTGTCTCTTGTATATTTAATCCTTACTTGGTAGTTGGTGGGTGCAATACTTTAGCGCTTGCTGACTGGATTCATTTGAACCATCAGAGGCTTTTGTGGATGAGATTAAGGAGTTGGTAGAGATGGATGGTTTAAAAACTGGTTTAGTAGGTCTTCCTGGTGTGACTTGTCAACACAAAACAAAGAAAATGGTTAACTATTGTTGTGGAGCTTGTTACAAATCTATCTATTATTTTTATGGATGAACCAGTTTTAGGACTAGATGCCAGAGAGACAACTATCATCATAAGAACCATACACCCTTGCATTGACATTTCTGATGGGATACACAATTCTTCAAATTGCTGCATTAAATGGTGTTCTTGTTCAACAAATTTGGACATTGATAACCGGTCCACTTTGTTATAGTTGCTCCTAATAAAAAGAAGTGGCCAAGGCATCTATGGAGAACCCTTAGGTCAAAACTCTGGAAAGATGGTTGACTATTTTGAGGCAAGTTCAGTATTGAAGTATGGGTAAATGCAAATAATTTGTTTTTGAAAAGTTAAAAAAAGAATCTCTGTAATAAAAAGAGAATATTCCTCAGTCTTTTGATAGAGATTGATGACTCATATACCCAATACTCTCTGTTTTTATAAAGTTTGGAATGTTTATTTAAACAAATTGTCTCAAGGCCTTCCAATGATTCACATAGGTAACATTCAGATTAAGAGGTTAAAACTATAAAGAATTATGAAAGTGAAATAGAAATCAATTATTGTTAGAAAACCTTATCCATGAGTTTCATATTGGATGTGTCATATATTACTTCAAAGCATCACTTTTATCAATATGCTTATGTTACAGATTACTATTACAGATTACTGTTACAGTGCCTTAGAAAATTATAGTTGAATTTTTTCAGGGCATATTCTGGTGAATCTATAATAGTGGGTTATACTTATTTTGACAAACAAATTTTGTGATTTTGTCAAAACAATTTTTTTACCTTTTCGAATGAATAGAGGTCTTCAAACGAACCTCCCAAATTTTGTGTTTTTGGAAGAAATGTATAACTGTCATTTTTGACATTCATTTGTAACGGAGCAAATGTGGACTATAGCAAGCGAAGGGGGGTTCTTTTGGCATGTGCACCATCTCCCATGCTCACATCTACAACATCTTTCATGCCTACGTCTACCAGGTTCATCACTACCCTTTTTTGCTTCATAGATTTTCCATTTTGTTGTTTTTTGAATGCCTATTGTTTGGAAAATAATCAAATCAAGTAAGTATAAATAATATGCGCCACCCCTGCCACTTGTGTCATTCCTACTCCCACCACTTCCTTATTTACACTAGCTACTTCTCATTTCATATCATCATCAATGTACTTTTATACACTTCATTGCACTTGCTCCATGCTTCTTTCTCAACTTGCTACCTCTTTCATTTCCATTCCAACAATATTCATACCTATATATACCCCTAGGGACCCTCGACCTTTTCTTGCCACCATTCCCTCATCTATCCTATATGTACTTGTGCAATTTAAGATAGATCAATTAGAGAAAAGTACAAATGCAAGACTAAATGGACAAGATAATGAAGAATTTAAAGATGCTAGATACTCACCATTATCATATGAAATTGTTACACATCCTCTATGGGATTTATGGTGCCACGTTTAAGATATTTTATTACTACACATGTGCATATTTCTATTGAGACATGCTATAGGCTATGTTTTTCATGAACCTTAGTTCTTTCTCTTATTGGGATAATTGGGTCACTTGGAAATGGTCTGCACTTTGTCTGATGCCTTACCATGGGGCTGTATCAGGTGGTCTATCTTCTTTGGTTAAATGAAAATTGGCTAGATGGACTCCTCCTCCATTCCCTTCATTCAAACTTTAGTTTGATGGGGCTTCCAAGGGGAATCCATGTAGGTTTGGTGTTGGAGTAGTTATTTTTTATCATTCTTTGAAGATCATCAAAGTTGTGGGTAAACAAATTGGGCATGGTACCAATAATGTGGCTGAGTTTCAGGGTTTATCCTTTGGGCTTGATCTCGCTCTTTCATTAAACATTAAAGACATTGTTATTGAAGGCGATTCCATGGTGGTGTTTCAGGGGGTTGTAGCTAAGAAATGTCTATCTTGGCATCTACAATATTTCTTAGATCACATTCTTCAGCAGTTAAAATGCTTTCCACTTTCTCTATCTCACATTGTTTTATGGAGATCAACATCATTGCAGATTTTTTAGCAAATAAGGCTATTGTTGAGGGTGTTGATTTCCTAGAGGTTTCTCCCTCGGACATTCCTGTATCTTGCATGAAGATGCTTTTTTAGTAGGTGGCCCTCCTTCTTGGAAACCTACTTCACTATCTATGCTTCGTGTGGTTCTTTCATTAGTATCTGTAGTAAAGGCATTGGTCTTCATGACAATATCTGTGTTATTGATATCTCATGTTAGATTTTCCTCACAGAGTAGGAAGATTGTTGAGGTTTCTTCTTTTGGATTGAGATGCCTATTGTGTTAGTGCCTTCTCATGTCTCTTTGCTTTATGTGGTTGTTACTTCCTTATATGGCTATAGGGGGGATGTTGTCCTGCCTTATGGCAACATTTCTGTTGTAGTCATATTTGGTAGTACCTATACATGAATAGTATCTGTTTGATCCTATGGTTTTGGTAATCATTTTTTCATTGCGACTGGTTGTTTGATGCCTTTCCATGGGGTTTCTGTACCTTAAGCATTTGATTCTCTCTTCGTTTCATATGGCATCATGGTTGATCTGTGACTCAGGGAGTTGTTTTAATGATTGGGGTTATTTTGGTAACATCTGGCTCTATCATTGCGTGATCAATTTCATATTAGCAACTTTCTCTTATGATGGGATAATTATGATATGGTGATCTCGTTCTCTGTTATATTGTTGTTGGTGGGCAATTATGGCTTTCATTCGATCTTTGTCTTTCTTTTCACTCTAACATCATGTTCTGTTTTCTATGGAGAATCCTTGCCAAATTCGGTGGATGATGGATTTTTCTGAGGAATTGGAAAGAGCAGTTAATGTGGTATTGCAGAGGGTTTCTTATTTTGTTATTACTCCTTTGGTTTTTGCTTTGGATTATTCTTTGGATCGGTCACATCCTTCTTCCTGAGGGTCTTCAATATCCTTCTCTGCTTCTTATTTGGATCAGTTTATATTTGCTCACCATATTTGTGATGGCAGGATCTCTTATTCTTGGTTCTCTCATGGCTCTGAGTTTTGTTTTCTTCAGAGCTTTGGACTCTTGTGGTGTTTAGACAGGTTGGATTTTGGGGTGATGGCATTGAATTTTGTTGGACATTCTTGGCTCCATCTTCAGATGCTCTCTTCTAGACTGATTCTTACAACTTCCTTTATATCTAATGCGGATGACAATGTATTGCAATGTATCTGGGGGGTTTGGTATGCATATGGGCTTTTTGTAATGGGAAGATAGGCTTATGTTCTTTTGAGCAATACTGAAGGATTTTCTTACTGGTTCTTTCCCTTCAGTGCTCTTTGAACCAGACACATGTAAAAATATATATATAATCAATATAATTTTAGTGGTCTCATCCACTTTTATCAACAAAAAAAATAATAATATTAAGTATTATAAAAATATTAAATAGAATATTATTGAGACATATTATAAATATTAAATAATATTTTTTAGCATAATATTTATAGTATAGATAATAAACAAAAGATGTTGACATCATACATGATACAAATTTTTATATTAAATCAGAAAGGTAAAAACACATTAATAATAAAGGTTTTAAGTATTAGTCAATCACAACAATTAAAATATAATAGTGAGTGTTATTATTTAAATGGTTAGATGGCTTCTCATAAGTCATGTCACATCACTATGACATTGATAATAAACATTTAAAAAAATTATTACTTTTTATAATTTGTTATATTATAAAAAACTAATTATAAATATTTTTAAATTTATATTTAAACTGTAATAAGAATTCATCCAATAAATTTTAACATAATATTAATATAAATACTTTTAGTTTTTTAATGAAGTGTATCAATCTCTATTAATAAGAAAATATAATAGACATATTAAAAAAAATAATAAGACACAAAATCACCCCTTAGAGTCACACAAAAAACAAAACCACATGAACATTGCCAAAGCAAAAAATATATATAGAAAGAGAGAGTGAAGATATTATATATATATATATATCTATCTCTCCCTTAGAATGAGTGATGGCAATCTCTTCCTCTAAATATGGTGTGTGAGAAAACAAGCCAAAAAGTGTGAAAGATGTAAAGTTAAGTGTATGACATGAATATGCGAGTCATATACCAGCGAAGACAATGACAGGATTGAACTTATACAAGAATGAGAGACACGTGTACATATTCTCTTTGGCATAATATTATTTATTTCTTGGACTAAAATCATTATTGCGAAGACAATAAAGTATTTGGCAAGCTTACCTGACACACATGTGATGGGATGAAAGCAACAAATGCAAATATCCAAACCTCGTGTCTCTTCCCAATTATTCATGTCACATCAATATCATTTATCACAGCTCACTTCGCTCGTACTGTATGATATCTTTCCACCATTAATTATTAATATTACTCATCGAAAAGAAGTTTTTAATTTTAAAAAATGGCTTCTATTTAGTTTTTGTCTTTTTAATAAACGTTCAACTTCCTACCAAAAATTCAACTATAATGTATGATAAATTTAATTGAGTGACAGGAGAGGGGATTATGATAATCAAAAGATATTTGTTGCTATTAATTGTTTATTCAAATTAAAGACAATTAGAATATTAGTTTATTTCAGTTACAATTTTATTCTCAGTATATTGATAATAATGTTATATTTAAATCTTTACTTTTATAGTAACAATTTTTTTTATATGTATTCGAGGGGTGAGACTCACGTTCAAACATGAAGGGGATATCTAGTATGAAATTTTGAGTTACGTAACTCTTAGTTTTTTATAATTGATTTCTAATGTAGAAGTGGTTTCTAAATAAGTGGATTTCTAATTGTGACTCTTGCTCTTCCATAGGTAGTTTCTAGTGTGGTTGTTCGAAAGGAGTTGACATTAGTCTCACGGTTTGTGCTTGCATGACCCTGTATTGGTTTCATATTGATGCTTGTATGAGTTAAATATTTGTAATTGATTAATGATAAAAAAATATAAATAAGTATTAAAAAATAGCATGTGATATGAAAATTTAAGAATCTTTTACAAATAGGTGGTCCTATGAATGTTATAGGAGTACCTAATGCAATTTTTTAGGAAGTTGGAGGTCCAATAATTTGTTAAAAAAATGCAATATTAGATTAGCTTCACATGGGTAAGAACTTTTTATCCTAAGAGATCACTATTTTTTAGAATTTGAAATAATGATCAAAATTCAAAAGAAGAATGTGTATTTAAGTGTTTAATGCACTATAAAATTTGTGGAAGGTTTTATTGTATTATTAAATAAAATCATATAGCTCTTTATGAAACCTTATTCATTATGAGAATCAAAGATGTGTAGATTTATTTATTGAAGACATGATGCAAATCAACAATTGAGGACCCTCAATTGGTGTCAATTATTGCAATTGTATGAACAAATCTTAACCATTTTAAAATCCATTCAAGCAACTTTCAACACTTCAATACAATTAAAACAAACAAATATCAATTTCCTTGCAAGCAAACCAATAAGTTTTATTGAAATTAAGCAAACCAAAAATCTCTACAAGCTACAACAAGTTACAAACAACATGGAGTCCAAAACTAACTTCCTCAAGCCGGATATTGTATTCAATACATTCACAACTATAGGAAACCCATTGCAAATATGAACATAACAACTTCAGATCAACATTACATGATGCAGAGGCACCTAAGCACACAAGCATACCAGGAGGTCAAAAGTCATAATATGAGCAATTTTAATGTATTTGAGTCATTCATAATGTATTAAGGTTATTTGAGTCCATTGAATCATAATATGTAAGGCTAAATGAGCCATTTTATCCAAATATATCATATTTGATCCATCTTGAAGTGTTAAAAGTGTCCATGTAAGGGTTAGAGTCATTTATGTCAAAAATACAAAAATTGTAAAAATTGCAAAGTTGCAACATTGCCAAAAAGTGCAACAAAAGTGTAAGAATGAAATCCATTGGTCATGAGGTGGTTAGAGTAGTTAGGAAGGAGTTGGAAATGGTTTATAAAACCATGTTTGGTCAAATCAAGGGGGTAGAGCAGTTTGTGTTGGTATTTTGGTATGGTTTTGTCATTGATGTCAACACCTACTATCACTTATCAATTCTGGCACTTTGAAGAATTGGCAATGTTCACCGGCAAGCAAGTGACTTATACACAGTCACCGGTATCCAGTACACCAACATGATATAATGTTCACCGGCACTTGGAATGATATGGAAAACACATGGTTATGTCAAAGACATCGTTTGGACACTTTGTCTTGGAGATTTGTTCATTGGCATATTCGTGTTTACATATTTGTTGTTACCGACAAATAGGTCCAGGTCATACACCGACAGGCTTATCTATTTCAGATCAGCACGACACGCTATGGAGATGTTTTATTATTGTTGTAAATGCATCAAGCCGACATGTTGAATCGATCATTGCATTGGATATTGTTTTATTTGTAAATTGATTTTATTGTAATATCCTTTAGAGCCGACCTACTAAAATTGGTCTTAGGTTATGATATAAATGTAAGATCTTATTTGTAAGATCAAGTGTGGAATGTGAAGGAAGAAATAATTTGGTATATGTGAGATTAAGCAAAGCTTTACACGTAGACATCTTTTGAAGGTGAAGCAAGGTTTTTGTGAAGACAATCAGAACTACACCGGTATTGAATCCAACATAGTAAGATGCTATTTTGAGCAGTACATCCTTATTGGATTTAACCATCCAATTGTAGTCAGTGTGACTCTTATTTGTGTTTGAGCAGTGAGCTCTAGGTGTTTGGCCTTTCTGCATGTGCAGACCCCATTTGTATACACATACTATCTGCAATAGTATCATCTGATTGTGGGTAAGGTTTCCCATCGTGGTTTTTCCCCTTACAGGGTTTCCACGTACAAATATTGGTGTTATGTGTTGTGGATGTTATTATCTTTCTATTTCATCCATTAATCTTTACCAGTACTGTAATTAACCGATAAAACTGTCTACTGACATAAAAGTTTGGTTCACCGGTACTAAGCATTAAAGTTGGTTAAGTTGTTTTGGTTTGAATTTATTTGGCAACTGATTCACCCCCCCCCCCCCACCTCTTAGTTGTCCCCGGGACCTAACAACTGGTATCAGAGCCTAGTCCTCTTTTTGCAGAAGTTTAACAGCTTGAGGAGATTCAATGTCTACTAACTATTTCAGGAAGGACAATCCTAAACTTGATGGAACCAACTATGGTATATGGAAGATCAGGATGGAGACACATTTGAATTGCATTGGAAAGGACATCTGGGAAGTTACAAAGAATGGCTATACTACTCCTACTCCTGGTCAGCCTAATCCACCTACCTTATGAAAAGATGAGGAAAATGATTGCAAAGCTAGAGAAGCACTTTTGAGCGTATTATCAGATTAGCAAATCATGGGATTATCAGATAGATCAACTGCTAAAGCTATTTGGGATCACTTGGAAAAATTGAATGAAAGAGATTCCACAGTCAAAATTGCAAAACATGAAAGCTTCCGGGTCAGGTATGAAAATCTGAAAATGGAAGAAGATGAAAGGATTTATGCTTTTATGGAAAGAGTAAATGAAATTGTTTTGGGTATTAAATGTTGTGTAGGAACCTTAAGTGAAGATGAAATTGTTTCAAAAGTTTTAAGAGGATTTCCACTGGCATATAAAATGAAGTTTATTGTTATAAATGAGTTAAGAACAATGCTTAATACATCAGTAACTAGGGATACATTGATTGGAAAACTTTCAACTTTTGAAATTGAGGAATTTGGTCATGTTGCTACTATAAAGATAGATTTAGCTTTTAAGGCATCAACATCATTTGCACCATCATTTGACAAGTCTGATTGGAAAGCCTTTTATGCAAGAGAACTTGAGGAAAGCAGGAGAGAAAATGAAGAACTTGAAGAACTTGAAGCACTATTTGCAAGAAAAATGCCTAAAGGTCTAGTTGGAAGTAAGTATGAAGGTAAAGCACCCTTTCAATGCTTTAATTGTAATAAGATTGGTCATATGGCTTCTAGATACCCTGATAGACATGCTAGACTAAGAGAAGAAGCTAGGAGAACATACAAGCCTAACCCTGAATATCAGAGATATAGGTTTAAGAAGAATAAAGATAAATCTTTTTATCTTGCTGATGAAGGAGTCACAGATGATTCTGATGAAGATCTGACAGACAATGAATGGGTTTTTGTTGCTATAACAAAAGATCAACCGACACCTACTGTTCAACCGGTAGAGCAGGCCTTGGCAGCTAAAGTTGAAGTTAAGGATGAATGGATCATTGATTCAGGATGCTCACATCACATGACTGGTGATAAAGGTAAATTCTTGAACTTTCAAGAATATAATGGAGGTCTAGTAAGATTTGGAGATGACAAAGTTTGCTTGATCAAAGGTAAAGGTACAATATCTCTTGATGGTAAGCATAATACTGACAATGTTTACTATGTGGAAGTTTTAAAGCATAATCTTTTGAGTGTTGGTCAATTAGTTGAGAAAGGATTTCAGTTACAATTCAAAAATAGAAAATGCAAAATTATGAACAGAACTGGTTTGGAAATTGCAACCGGTAATCAAACTAGAGGTAATATCTTTCATTTGAATAACAGTGAAAAGACATGCTTGATTGCACATATTGATGAAAGTTGGCTATGACATAAGAGACTTTGTCATGTAAATTTTGATTGCATGGTAAAAATAAATACTACTAAGGCAGTTAGAGATTTACCTAAGATTGTCAAACCTCACAATCCGGTATGTAAGGAATGTCAATTTGGAAAACAAGTTAGAGCATCTTTTAAAAGTATTCCAGAAAAATCCAATAATGCTCTTGACTTAATTCATACTGATTTATGTGGTCCAGCTAGAACTAAAAGTTTACAAGGTGATAGATATTTCATGCTAATCATTGATGACTATTCTAGAATGTGTTGGGTTACTTTTCTTAGAGAAAAATCAGAAGCACTTGGAAAGTTCAAACTATTCAAAGCAATGGTAGAGAATGAAACTGGTAAGAAAATCAAATGTCTGCGATCAAATCAAGGACATCTAAGGAATTTAATGCATTCTGTGAAGTGAATGGAATCAGAAGACAGTTATCAGCACCTCGGACACCACAACAGAATGGAGTTGTAGAAAGGAAAAACAAAACTATCTTGGATGTAGCTAGAAGTATGTTATCTGAAGCAAATCTACCACATGTATATTGGAGAGAGGCAGTAAGCACAACGGTCTACACATTCAACAAAGTTCACATCAAAGGAGAAACCGGTAAGACCCCTCATGAACTATGGTTTGGTATTACTCCTACTCTTAAATATTTCAGAATATTTGGAAGTAAATGCTATATTAGAAGAGATGAGTATATTGGCAAATTTGATCCTAGAAGTGATGAAAGAATATTTCTTGGTTATTCATCTAAGAGCAAGGCATACAGATGTTTTAACAAAAGATTGCAGAAAATTGTTGAGAGTAAAAATGTGAAGATTGATGAACAATTCAAAGGAACTTCAAGGTATATAGAATTTGAACCAACAATAGAGATTCTGATAAATGAATCTACATTGAACCCATCGGTACAGAATGAAGATCCAGTTACACCGGTATCATCTGAAAATTCCACTGTAACTACTGAACAACAACAAACAAAGACACTTTGGTATGTAAGACTGAATCACTCTGAAGATCAGATAATTGAAAACAAGTATAAAGGAGTTATGACAAGAGGAAGACTGGGAAATGAAGAGGTATGTCTTATTTCTCAAATTGAACCATCATCAATTAATGAGGCATGTGAATATAAACACTGGATTAAAGCTATGGAAGAGGAACTAGAACAAATTGAGAAGAATAACACATGGACATTAGTTCCCCAGCCTAAAGACAAAAATGTGATTGGAACAAAATGGGTATTCAGAAACAAACTTAATGAAGATGGTAAGGTAATCGGGAATAAAGCAAGACTAGTGTGTAAGGGATATTCTCAAAAAGAAGGAATTGATTATAATGAAACCTTTGCACCGATAGCAAGAATTGAGGCAGTCGGATTATTCTTAGCCTTTGCAGCACACAAGAACTACAAAGTATATCAAACAAATATTAAACGTGCATTTCTGAATGGAGATCTTGAAGAAGAAGTTTACATTGAACAACCTAATGGATCTTCTTTGACAGATAACAAAGATATGGTTTGCAGGTTAAGAAAAGCTTTGTATGGGTTGAAACAAGCTCCAAGAGCTTGGTATGCAAGATTGGATAAGTATCTTTTGAAGATTGGTTTTTCTAAAGGTAATGTTGACAACAACTTATACTATAAAGTGACTAACGATGACATCTTGGTTATAGAATTTTTTGTTGATGATATAATCTTTGGAGGAGAAGATGGATTATGTAAAGACTTTTCTATTGAAATGCAACAAGAATTTGAAATGTCTATGATTGGAGAGATAAATTTCTTTTTAGGATTGCAGATTTCACAGACTGATGAAGGTATATTCTTGACTCAATCCAAGTACTTGCACCTGAGTTACTAAAGAAATTTGGGATGGAAAACTCTAAACCGGTAAGCACAGCTATGACTACAAATGAAAAATTATCACTAAGGGATGAATCTACACCTGTTAATCCGACTAGGTACAAATCTATGATAGGAGGCCTACTGTATTTAACACAAACAAGACTTGATATTATGAATGCAGTATGTATTGTTTCAATATTTCAAAGTAATCCTAGAGAAAATCATGAATCAATAGTAAAAAGGATTTTCCGGTACTTACAAGGCACTACAAATCTTGGCTTATGGTATCCTAGAGATGAAAACTTTGAATTATGTGCATACATAGATGCAAATTGGGCAGGAGATGTGGATGATAGAAAAAACACCACTGGCGGAGCATTTTTTCTTGGCAGCAGATTAATTTCTTGGTTGAGTAAGAAATAAAGTTGTACATCTTTATCAACAGCTAAATCAGAATATGTTGCACAAACAACTAACTGTACACAGGTATTATGGCTTAAGCAAATGTTGAAGGACATAAAGGTAAAATGCAAGGAACCCATAACTATCTATTGTGATAACATTGCAGCAATTGATATATCTAAGAATCCCGTATTACATTCTAAAACCAAACATGTTTCTATCAAACTAAATTTTCTGAAAGAGAATGTTGAAGCAAAAGAAGTAAAACTGGTTTATGTGAATACTAAAGAGCAGATTGCAGATATTTTCACTAAACCTTTTCCTAAGGAGACCTTTGAATATCTCATAGACCAGCTTGGGGTCATACCCCCACTGGTAAAGACTTAGACAGTTGATGTTTGTCATCAACCGACAAAATCAACAGAGAAATCTTTTACTCCGGCTTTGATGAGGAAGCTACTTCTCAGGGGGAGTAGTTGGTATATGGAATTGGTTAGTATTTTGTATTTACATTATTTTTTTATTGGCTTTGGCATTTGATGTCAAAGGGGGAGAGATATCTATGGAAAAACACTTTATCTCTTGGGGAGAGATTATTCATTTGGGGAGAGATTGTTATTTTGAGAGAAACTGATTACTCTCTGTATCTGTATTTTGATTTCTGGTTATGATCTCTTTTTGGGAGATTGTTGGTTTTTGGTATTTGGCATTTCTGTTTTGGCACTTTTATGGTTTTTCCATCTTGTGTTGCCATCAATGCCAAAGGGGGAGATTGTTGGTATTTTGGTATGGTTTTGTCATTGATGTCAACACCTACTATCACTTATCAACTCTGGCACTTTGAAGAATTAACAATGTTCACCGGCA
This sequence comes from Cryptomeria japonica, assembly GCF_030272615.1. Classification (NCBI taxonomy): domain Eukaryota; kingdom Viridiplantae; phylum Streptophyta; class Pinopsida; order Cupressales; family Cupressaceae; genus Cryptomeria; species Cryptomeria japonica. The sequence goes on along the minus strand of NC_081407.1, from coordinate 993,101,822 downwards.
ACCAAGTGACTTATGCACAGTCACCGGTATCTAGTACACCGGTAGGATATAATGCTCACCGACACTTAGAATGATATGGAAAACACCTGGTTATGTCAAAGACATCATTTGGATACTTTGTCTTGGAGATTTGTTCATTGACATATTCGTGTTTGCATATTTGCTGTTACCGGCAAATAGGTCCAAGTCATACACTGACAGGCTTATCTATTCCAGATCAGCACAACATGCTATGAAGATGTTTTATTATTGTTGTAAATGCATCAAATCGACATGTTGAATCGGTCATTGCATCGGATATTGTTTTATTTGTAAATATATTTTATTGTAATATCCTTTAGAGCTGACCTACTAAAATTGGTCTTAGGTTATGATATAAATGTAAGATCTTATTTGTAAGATCAAGTGTGGAATGCGAAGGAAAAAATAATTTGGTATATGCGAGATTAAACAGATCTTTACACACAGACATCTTTTGAAGGTGAAGCAAGGTTTTTGTGAAGACAATCAGAACTACATCGATACGGAATCCAGCATAGTAAGATGCTATTTTGAGCAGTACATCCTTATTGGATTTAACCATCCAATTGTAGTCAGTGTGACTCCTATTTGTGTTTGAGCAGTGAGCTCTAGGCGCTTGGCCTTTCTACATGTGCAGACCCCATTTGTATACACATACTATTTGCAGTAGTATCATCTGATTGTTGGTAAGGTTTCCCACCATGGTTTTTCCCCTCACAGGGTTTCCACGTACAAATATTGGTGTTATGTGTTGTGGATGTTATTATCTCTCTATTTCATGCATAAATCTTTACCGATACTATAATTAACTGATAAAACTGTCTACCGACATTAAAGTTGGTTAAGTTGTTTTGGTTTGAATTTATTTGAAAACTGATTCACCCCCACCCCAACCCCCCCCCCCCCCCCCCCTCTTAGTTGTCCCCGGGACCTAACAGTTTGGAAGGGATTTGACAAAGATTATCCATCAAACCCTCAAATTGTCATAAGGTTTTAAGTAATACCCTTGAATGAAGGTTTTATGGTTTTATGGTTTGTGATAGATGCATTGATCCAACCCCAAAAATATTAAAATAAAATCTAACCCCACTATAATGATTTGCAAGGGTAAAGGGAGAGGGAAAATGTAGAAAGGAAATGGTAGTGTGTCATGTCCTTCTTTCAATTATAGTACTTACTATTTATAGTAAGTTTGGTTATCCAAAAATAGTAAATCAAAACCTATGGATAAATTAAGAAATATTGTCCTTCATGGTTAAATGATCAAAATAAGATTTAATATTGAATTAATAAATAACATTTAAATTATTTTAGAGGGAAAATGTGGTGTGAGAAATTAGAAAGCACATTTTAGAATGTTAAGTGGCATTTGGTAACTTTTAACAAAATGGGCAAGTGGTGAGTTGCAACCAACAATGTTGGGAGGTGGAAGACAAGTGGCAAAGGATTTAAATTCCTGGGAATGAAAATAATCTTCCCTCTAAGTGGTCGTGGTCTTTGAATATGCTTGTTATTTGGAGGGTTTTGGTACAATTTTCTCTATCCTTCACTTGTTATTTGCCAATGGTTGTTGTTCTTCTTTAGAGGTTGTTAAACCTACGGAGAAGGAGACCTAAGGATGGGAGTTTGAAGGTTTCAAAAAAGGATAAGGATGAGAGTCTAAGGTTCTTCTAGGTGCAATCTCATATAGATTTTTTCATTATGCAAATTGGTATCAAATTAATTAGTTTCTTTCAACAGTTTGTGTAGGTTTGGTTGAGGGCTTTTTTGAGTAGCGTGAGTGTGCATTTCTAATTTTAGCGGTATATTTCATAACAAAAAAAGATACTTACTTTTCTTTTATTATGTGTTTGAAAAAAATATTTTTTAATTACAAAAAGTTGCTCCAAGTATTGTGAAGCTTCATTTAGAACTATGTGGTTTTAGTTATTCCCGTTGACACCATTTATTCTTAGTTTGTAAAGTTTATTGCAAAATTTGTTGCAGATGTTATTTACTATTTGAATCCATTTTATGACAGTAAATAAATGGCTATTCATTTCTACAACTTGAATTATTTTCTATGTTATACATATATTTATAAAATTAATACATAAAAATAATACTCTTATTAATATAATTATATATGAAAAATATATACATTTATACTAATAAGAGTACTGAACAAACTAATATATTATATAGTTCTAATAGAACATTCTTATTATTTATAGACCACAAAGTTCTAACAATTTTTATATAGTTAACTTTAAATGCATTATTCTAATTGCTTGAGCTACAAGGTAAGAGTAAACATATCTATGTATTGTAATATTTAGATTTCACGGTCAATGGTATAAAATTATACCTTCCATTCACAAGAATCTTTCACCAAAGTGTAAAGTCAATAGTGACCAAAATGGTCATACATAATATTGTAAAGGACTATATAACTTTACACAATTGAAGCATAAGATAGGCTTTGGATATTAAAAAGGACCAATTGACACATTGTATTTACATAGACAAATCCATAATGGAGACCAATTTTTTTTATATAATAAAATAAAGTCTTCACACTAACATATAAACAATGGTAGATTCCACATTATTTTCATGGGTTGATACCTACAGTTTACATAGTTGTAACCATATCAATATCCTATATTAGTACTTACATATGTCAAATCACAATCTTCACACAATCATGGACAATAATGAATTCAATAAAATTTTCTTATAGGTTGAAAACAATTGTTCATATAAACTTAACAATAACAAAGTCGATAGAATTTTCTTAGGCCAAAAAGTTGACCACACCTATCATTTGTCATGGTCAACACTAGATGGTTTCATAGCAACAACGTTACCATAATGTCCAAGTTGAAAATATTTTCACAGTAAAAACACAGTCAATAAGAGATTCAAAGCCTCAAGGCTTTCAAATAAGAGCACTAACAAAGCAATAATAAGGCCAACGGATTTGGAACAATCAACCAAAAAGACATCAATGTACTCATTGCATAATGAGAAACTAAAATCTTCACAGAGAAGTAGTTTTCTAACTAGTTGAACCATATCTTCAAATAAGATATAGCTTATCAAACCATAGTATAATGCGCACGCGCGCGCACATGCACAGACACACACATATATACATGTGTATACACACATGTATATATACATATATATGTATATATGTGTGTGTGTGCGTGTGTGTGTGTGTATATAGTATATATATACATATATATACATGTATACACATAAATATATATACATGTATACACATATACATAGATACATATATACATATGCATACATATATACATATATATACATATACGTACATACATATATGTATATATATGTGTATATACATATATACATATATATACATATACATACACATATGTATATATATGTATACATATGTATGTATATATATGTGTATATATACATATATTCATATATACACATATACACATATATGTTTGTACGTATATGTATATGTGTACATATATGTATATATGTATATATGTACATATATATACATATATATGTATACATATATCCATATATAAACACACGCGCGCGCGCACACACACACACATGCGCACATATATATACATATACATATACTTTCTATCAACCACTATCTTCAAAATTATTGTGTCGTTCTTATGTAGGATTCCTAGTGTAACACTAATAGCCAATCGACGACAACAATTGAGAAGAGCAATGGAAGCCATGAATCAAATCAACAAAGGGGATTTTAATTAGTTATCTTTCATGTTTGTTGATTTAGATTATCTATTTAATTGTCTTTATGGATTTAGTAATTAGATTTGAGTCTTGGTGGTTAGGCCTATTTAATCTAGTTTTGATGAATTTTCCTATAATACAGTGGTATCAACACATGGATAAATCTTTGCAAGAACATTAATGTGTGTGTATGCATAAATATTATAATAAAACAATCTTAATCAACTACTAAATATAATTCATTTCAAATTTATTTCTATTTAATCGTTATCTCTAATTGAGATAAACATATCATTAAAATAGAGATTATGAAACAAGAATGCATGCATGCATTTTTTATTAGTATACAAATATTTTATTATATGAAAAGAATGAGCCAAATTTTCAGACATTAATTACATTTACCTTCTAAGATAACATTCAGATAGAATAATTGAACACATCATATATTTATTAGGAAAGTTCAAAGTAGTTCATAAAGTCTTGCACGATAATGCAACCCTATTGACAACTTGGTCAAACACAAAATTCAATCAACTCAAGAAAAATATTCAAATTCAATGTAACCATATTATACACAATGTTTGTGTTCTCAATCTCATGGTGACCTTGGTTTTTTCTTTCAAATTTTCTTCAAGTTCTCTTTGATTATGCTCTTCCTCCTCGTCCTAGAGGGGGAAACATAGTCTTTTGAATCCACCTTATCAAATCAATGAGTTAGTTAGTTTTGACAACGTATAAATACATCAAAATAAACTCCTAAACAATGATGTACAATGCCATTCTTTTTCATCTTTATGAAATTAAAATTTATATGTACATCAATTCAAACTATATCAAATTGAAATGAAATTGATTCATCAACATATTATAATTGTTCATAATTCAAATTTTTAAGATTATAATCAAAATCCATCTTGCAAAATATAACCTTTTTTAGGGCAAAATTGGGATGTAACGATAACATGAGCTAGAATAACCTATATTTTTTGGTTGAGCCCCTTGAGATTAGCTAAAGCCTCCTCCTAAATTGCCTTTTCCTTAACATTTTGGATCAATATCCCTCTTTCATATTAACAACAAATAATTTGATGTGTATTGTTCAATATGAGTCCTTTCCCAACATTAACCTCACCAAAAATATACTAAAAGAGCCCAACATTAAACCCTTTGACATTAGTATATACAAATCATATGTAGTATTCATTTTAATGATGTGGTGGTATGTTAGAGGCATATATATTCAACATAAAAATCCTCTCTAGTATGCAATGAGCTAAACAATGATAAATGGTGAATACAATTCAACATGTTTTATTCAAAATGACTCAACTTTCCAAACATTGAAAACAATTTACATTCTCAATAAGTAGCAATATAGAAGAGGAAAAATGTAAGAATATAACTTTCAAACATGATGCTAGAAAAATGGAAATATAACAAATTTTAAAAACTAATAAAATGGGTGTATATGCATCTCTTTAAAAGTGAAGTGTGTAGTTGGGTCAAGAGTATTATATCTTAATAAGAGACTTGACGTAAATCCTTTTTAAAGCTTATTATAACTCTCATTTCAATTTCAAACACTTTTTGGTTTATTAGTCATTCCAATTATCCATTATGTTTGTGAAGTTTGGGGGAATAGCATGTCAAACCAAAAGTGGAGACATTTAGACAGAATTCAAAAGCACTTAATCACTAGTAGCCTCAAAGTCAAATCAATGGTTCCCTATGAGATCCTTTTAGCTGGGGTTGAAATATTCCCAATAGAGGTTGTAGATGTCTAAAATTAATTAAATTAAATATTTAATTAATTTGAACCTTTCTACATAATTAACTTATATAATTATGTTTATCTTTATTCCCTTATTCTTCTTAAAATTAATTAAATCAAATTTAATTACTTTTATCACCATAGTCCAATAGTTAATTTGTCAATAAATTAATCATTTCCCTATTCTTCTAAAGTCATCCATAATCATTATTTCTTCTAAACCCACTTAGTTAATTAATTCTAATTAATTAACCTAACCAAAGTGATTCTTAAAAATCACTTTTTCTAATTTTCACTTAGCCTAATTAATTCTTCTATAATCATGCTTATCAATATCCCTCAATTTTGTATTCCTCCACTCATTCTCTCTCCTCATGTCACATCCTCATTAATTTTCCCGCTTGAATTCTAATCTCTCATTAACCCACCTAATCACTCTTTTTGGTCACTTACACATTCCTAATCCCCAAGATTAGGAGCAAGTCAACTCTTTGCCATAAATGACTTCCCCCTCTCACCTTCCAAACCTTAAATGCACCAACTTTGGTCATGTCAAAGGATTTCAAATCCTTTGCACATCCTTTATTCTTGGAATTTTTATTTCCTCTCCTCATTCTCCAAGGAATTTTTAATTTATTTTCCCTTCCTAATGTACTTGGGGATCTCTTCCCCATGTACGTTGTAGGATGTGGAGATAAGAAATGCCTTTATGGCAAATCTTTTGATCCACACACTTTTTCCTCTCAATCCTCTCCCACCTCCTTTCAATCTCCACCCTCCATTTGAAATCAATCTTGACCCTTCATTTGGACCTCCTCCAATCTATAAATTGGAGTCTCCTCCCTTCACAATTCATCTCAACCTTTATGCAAGCTTATCTTGTCCAAAAAAGCCTTAGAATTCATCCATAGTATCTTTATGCTACCAAATTCATCCCACACTTGGCCCCTCTCAATCTAGACTTGGCCACCTTCACCTTTTGTGCCTCACTAATTCCATCACATTCAAAGTGATTCTCCAATCCCTATCCATTCCAAGACTACCTCATGCTCCATTTTCCCACAGAAAAAGTGGCACTCCTTCTAGGGATTTTCCTCCTAAATATTTGATTGCTTTAAGGAAAGGTTCTTTAGGTAGAATAGGGTCTAGTTCAAGTGTTGTATCCTCTTCTACAACTTCTTTACCCTTCCCCTCATTGACCTTGATTGTCACTTTCTCAGTTTTATCTTCAACTGCGTCTAGTTTACTCTCTAGTTGTAGTAATCTTTCTCTGAGGAGCCTATTTTCGTCCTCTTGTTCTTCTACCTTCTTTGCTAGCTTTGCATTGGTCACCATCCTTAGACTATTCTCTCCTACTGATTCAGTGTTTGTCATGTACTGGCTTCTTCCCAAATCTAGGTGGCTCTGATACCACTATGATGGGGATGGTGTACTCAAAGAGAGTCTTTCCTTTGTCAAAAGGCAGTCAAGTGTTGACGTAATGGGCTCCCTTCATTGTTTATCTGGTCTACTAATCAATTTAGACACTTCAACTCTCTAGGAGTGCTCCCAATCTGAAATGGTAATTTTTCCCCTATGATTAATTAGGTATTAGGTATTAGTAGTGGGTTAAATAAATCAAATATTAAGTTAAATCTAATGTAATTATCCTTTTACCTAAGATAAATAGTTTAATTTACTATTATTTTGAAGTGCAGACACAATATTTTAATAGTCTCAAAAGTAATTATTCAAAGCAATGATAAACTAATTACTCATAAATTTATATTATTTTATATGGAATGAACATTCAAAATGTTTATACAACAATTATAATTAAAGATGGTTTTTTTTATCAACATGAATGTACATCAATAATCAATAATAAAACATTGAGATAATAATTTGCAACAATGAAACATTAGGGCAATGACTATATGAAATTGATTAATACATATCTATAAATCACAGAGAGGCTATTTTCTTGCACGTAGAGGATTAGTTATAGGTATAGGGTTTCTAGGCAAGGGAGCACTCCAGGAGGACACGATTCTTACACAGAAACCCACATGGCTTCACGACATGAAATAAACACGGTTCTTACATAGAACCCCACATGCCTTCACGACATAAAATAAACACAGCCCTGGCCAGGACACTCTCGGATGTGCGTTGTACCCCGAGTTGGACACACATTGTATGCCCCTTCTCCAATGCCTAATGCCCACCCACCAGATCTTAACTATCCCCTATCTTGTGCTTCCTTTAATTTATCCTTCTCTTGTCTTCTTCTCCGATATCTCCCTTCCCTTTTAATTCATAGGTATATATAATGTCACAAGGGTGTTTACCAAAAATCACACCCTTTCATTATAATAATACTTTTTTAATTGCTTTGATTTATATATTCTTTTATTAAAAATTCTTTCACGGGAAAAAGTCCCATAACATTTCTCCCCCTGTAATTTAGCTATTGTCCTCAATAGCAGGAGATGCATTTGCATCACACCTTAAATAAGTACAAATAATTAATAATTGAAGAAATAGATAATGGTCATACTTGTTCTTCATAAAAAATAAATTATTTTTTATTATTATTACTTCATCTATATATGTATTTTTTTTCGTTCCTCGAATTCATAGATATCCTTCTATTCTAGCTTAAATTAACAATTAATTCCAGGGGATTCACTTTGCAAATAAAAAATTATGACAAGAACACATATATCTTACAAGTATATCCCAAATTTTCATTGTAAAAAATAATAATGCTTAATCTCATATATTTCAATGTCATCAACTTGCCTTATTATGTAGTCCATTTTCTTTAATATAGATATTTTAATACGTAAGTTCCACATTAAATTTAAAAGTATCATCTATGTTGACATAACATTTACTTAGTGAATGGCATGCATTTCCCATAGTATGTACCACTCCTCACTATGTATACAACATATCTTTCAAGACGATATTCATGCATTCCGGACTACATGAGTATCATCTTTGACTATAAAATAAAGTACATGTACATGGTTATTGGGTTGATCAAGTCCAATAACAAAGTACAATAAATGAATATAGTACTTAAAAACATATTACTAGTATCATAAAAGAAACAATAATAGGTTATGACTATCGACAAAATCCTTCATAGAAAATGGTTCCAACCTTTCTTTTGTTTAAGAAACTAAGGTATTTGAATTTGAATTTGAATTTAATGATACTAATCTATTCAAACATAAAAATTTAAAAGTTGCTTCTCCCCCTTAATGTTCAACATGTCCCCATGTTTCTCTTATAATGTTTTAACTCGTTTAAATATCTTATTTTCTGGAAGTCAAATTGATCTTGGGACCTATGGAATATAGGCTCACAATGTAGCTTAAATACAATGTACATGCCGATGAAATGAAGTTGTCTTCCTGTTAGAAACTATGACCTGTCTGATTTCTCTCTATTGTGATACAAACTAGTGTGTAATATGACTAAGGTGAGATATATGTTGATATTGGTAATGTTCATGACTCATTTAGAAATATGTAACTAATATCACCATTTAGAGAAATAACGAATGATTGAAGAGGTTTGAAGCCCTTTGAAATGATGCATTTATTCCTTTAGTGAATGGGCCGCATATGATATACAATCGCTCAAATATTTGATCGTTAAACAATACCAACTTGAAGCTAAAGTCTATAGTTGTCTACGACATGTCATCTAAATCATAAAATTTTATTTGTATATGATAGTGGCTATCAAGTTTCTAGAAGTTAAAGCACATAAAACCCTTTTAACAATTTATTGTAGGATTTTTTTACTTGAGACAATTTCAACAATATTTATTTAACGATGGTTCAACCCTCAGCCTTAGTTGTGATGTACAAAGTCATGACAAATATATATTAAATGTAAAGAAGTTTTAGAGATTTTCTAGTAAACTTGTTTCAGTTTTTTTTTTTTTGACAAATCAACTCAAATTCATCACTATATTTACTTTGGTTGGTTGATTTTATTATTGTTAAAAGAGACCTAGTTGTGCAGTTTGCAATAATGAGTCCAAGCCTCATGTTAGGAACTCAAACATACAATCAATAAAATAGTTTCGCAAAATTCTTTCCAATAGAATTTCACATATTTGAAACATCTAAATGGCAAAGCCAATTCATAAATCACAATTTCTGAACATTTATTATTAGAGGATGACATTAGCTAGAAATAAAATTTCATGAATTGAAAATTTGGATGATTTGATTTGACTTAATTCAAATCATGGTTATTTAGTGTAATGGAATTAGTCCATCATGGTTATATATTTGTAGTAGCTTAATTGCCGATTTTAAATTCTCAACTCACAAATACAATTATATTCATTTATTATGATATGTATTTTTACTCTTCTTGATTTGTTTTCCCAAATTAGTGTGAGGTACTTCAAGGTTTTTCTAGTATAATCTTTAAATTTTCTAACGTGGATAGTGAGTTTACTTTTAGGTGAAAGATACATTAGATGCAAATTTAAAGCTTTCAATGTTGGGTAAATGAGTAAATAATTCTTTTGGGAAACATATTTATCATGATTTGAAACCTAATATTCTATTTGCAACCCTATTATTCACGTAGATAATCGTTAAAGTAGATTTGAGAAGAGACAAAAAATGATTGTTTTCCAATTATAAGAAAAGTGCATAGGGAAGACAATAATTTCTGCCAAAACTACAACAAGGCTTTAGAAAGAATGGATAATAGGTATCTATATTATTGTCATCAATGAAAAGCCAAAAATCTTAAAAATTCTTGTTTGAGAACACCTAATAGGTGTACACTGGAATACCAAAAATAATGACTCAACAACAACTGATTGCATTAGGGTACTAAGTATGTGGAGCTCTAAAATTATCTTGTAGCCACATAGATTTGACTTCAAAAGAATGATGTTTATAGTAGATACTAGAGCACTATTTCAAGAAGATAGCAATATATCATCTTACCTATACTTGCGACACTAAAAACAAATTCAATTTGCCATAAACGTATAAATGACAACAACCATCAATGCATCTAATTAAAATTTAGATAGAAGATTATGAGTTGCCTTGGTGGAGAGGAAATGTATTCAAAACTCCAAATTAATATTCTGTCACAATGATAACTATAGTTTGATTGAGATGTTTTATCTATTAACTGTTTGAATTTCTAATCTTTAACACCAAAGTCGGAAGGGCTTAAGTACTGCTTTCAGTTTGAATGTTTTTAATCTCAACTCTATTAGAGGAAGGTCTAGTGGATCAGGAAGAGTATCCTATTTTGCCACCATGAAGTGCTACAATTGCCATGAACTTGGACACCCGACCTATAGATGCCCTGAGAAGTCTTCTTCATCCCAAGGAGGTGAGAGGAGAGCAAATTATGCTCAAGAGGATGCAACAAACATGGAAGCATCAGAAGTAAGGTTGGATTTAGAGGTTGGAGAGAACCTCATGATAAGAAGAGCCTTGATTAAAGAACCGGTTAAGGAGGAACCTAGCCAAAGGAGGTCCTTGTTCAGAATAAAATGTAAGATCATGGGGAAGGTATGTAGAGTGGTGGTGGATTCAGGATCCACAAACAACATAGTGTCAGAGGAAGTGGTGAGTAAGCTCAATTTGCCAAGAATACCACATAGTGATCCTTATAGAGTTACATGGCTCAACAAGGGGCAACATGTTCTTGTAAATGAACAAACTTGGGTGGAGTTCACTATAGGAGGCTACAAAGACAAAATATTGTGTGATATCTTGCCCATGGATGCTTGCCACCTACTCCTAGGTAGGCCATGGCAGTTTGATAGAAAGGCAATACACCATGGAGAGAAGAATGCTTATACCTTCCAAAAGGATGGAACCACCTACAAAATCCAATCCATAGGAGACCAAGTAGAGGGAAGATCCAAAGGTCCTAATGTGCTGCTAGTTGGTGAGAAAGAGTTCATCAACACACTCAAGGAGGGAGAAGGAGTGGGGTTTGCCATTGATGTAAAGTCAAAAGAGGACAATAAGGAGAAGAAGATGAGCATTCCTAAAGAAGTGCAACAGGTCCTAAACCAGTTTGAGGACATCATTAGTGATGGAACACCAGCTACATTGCCTCCTCAACATGCCATAAGTCATCAAATTGAATTTATACCCGAAGCTTCTTTGCCCAATAAGGCAGCTTATAAAATGACACCGGATCAGAACAAGGAGATATCCAAGAAAATACAAGAACTCCTAGACAATGGACTAATCAGGAAGAGCATCAGCCCATGTGCAATACCCACCATTTTGGCTCCAAAGAAGGGAGGTACTTGGAGACTTTGCACCAACTCTAGAGCCATAAACTGGATTACTATCAGATATAGATTTCCCATCCCAAGAATTGAAGACTTGATGGATTGTTTGGGAGGAGCTGAATACTTCACCAAGATAGATCTCAAGAGTGGTCACCACCAAATCATAATAAAGGAGGGTGATGAATGGAAGACATCCTTCAAGACTACAAAAGGACTCTATGAATGGCTTGTTATGCCATTTGGACTCACAAATGCCCCTAGCACATTCATGAGACTCATGAATGAAGTACTCAAGGACTACATTGGTAAATTTGTCGTTGTTTACCTAGATGACATCATTATTTTTTGCAAGTTTAAAGATGAGCATCTTAAGCATATAGAAATTGTCTTGAGTAAACTTTGTGATGAGCAGCTAACCATCAATTTGGAGAAATGTGAGTTTATGTAACAAGAGTTGGTGTATCTTGGGTTTGTAGTCTCAAGAGGTGATTTGAAGATGGATACCTCGAAGGTGGAAGCCATAATCAGTTGGCCCACACTTAGGACAACAAGTGAAGTGAGAAGTTTTCATGGCTTGGCTCAGTTTTATAGGAAGTTCATCAAAGGGTTCAGTGAAATATGTGCACCCATGCTTGAGACAATCAAGGGAGGTATGAGAACCAAGTTTGTATGGATAAAGGAAGCACAAAGAGGTTTTGATCTCTTGAAGACAAAGGTGGCTACTCAACTAGTACTTATCCTACCAAGCTTTGACAAGCTCTTCACCATTGAATGTGATGCAAGCAACATAGCGGTTGGAGCAGTTTTGCGTCAAGACAATATAATGGTTGCCTTCTTTAGTGAGAAACTCAATGATGCAAAGAAAAGGTATTCCTCCTATGATTTGGAATTGTATGCACTTGTCCAATCTCTTAGGAAATGGAGGCATTATTTGCTACCTAAGGAATTTGTGGTTTACACTGATAATCAAGCTCTTAGCTTTCTTAATTCTCAAGAAAAGTTAAACCATAGGCATATTAAATGGGTAGAGTATTTGCAGTCATATACCTTTACCATTAAACACAAGAAAGGATAATGTAATAAGGTAGCTGATGCATTGAGTAGGAGGTTACTAACAACACAAGAAGTGTAGCTTAAAAGCATTGGAGTGGATAGTTTCAAGGAATTATATGAAGAAGATGAAGACTTTGCTGCTGCCTACAAGGTTTGTCAAGGTTTGGAAACCATTTTCATAGTGAAAATGCAGATTACACCTTGCAAGATGGCCTTTTGTTCAAAGGAGGACAACTATGTGTGCCTAAAGGGTCTATGAGAGAAAACTTGATGCAAGAGAAGCATAACAGATGCTTGAGTGGACATTTAGGTTTGAACAAAACTTTGGAACTTGTCCAAAGGTTCTACTTTTGGCCTAAAATGCAAAGAGATATCAGAAGATATGTGGAGCAATTTGTGGTTTGCCAAAGAGATAAGGGTACATCTTCCAATGTTGGTCTTTTTCAGCCTTTGCCTATCCCCAACCAGCCATGGGAGAGTGTAAGTATGGACTTTGTTGTTGGTTTGCCTAAAACCAAATTAGGTTTTGATAGCATCTATGTTGTGGTAGATAGGTTTAGTAAGATGGCTCATTTTATTCCATGCAAGGTCACTCGTGATGCTAGCCACATTGCTCACTTGTTTTTCAAAGAGATTATTAAAATTCATGGTTTATCTATCAGCATTGTGTCAGATAGGGATGCAAAGTTTATTGGTCATTTTTGGAAGACTTTGTGGTAAAGATTAGGTATTGATTTGTCTTTCAGTTCAACCTATCATCCCCAAACGGATGGCCAAATTGAGGTGGCCAATAGAACACTTGGAAATCTACTTAGATGCCTAAAAAAAGAATATGGTCAAGCTTGGGATCAAATCATCCATCAAGCTAAGTTTGCCTACAATGATAGTGTGAATAGGTCCACTGGTAAAAGCCCTTTTGAGGTGGTGTATGGAATTCATCCTAGAGGAGTTTTAGAGCTCAGAGATGTGGGAAAGATGGGACAACAGAGTGGACATGCCTTAGACATGGCTCAATCAATGCAAGAGGTTCATGAGCACGTTAGGACAACCCTATTGGACACTACTCAAAGGATCAAGGACAAAGTGGATGAGAAAAGTAAAGATATCCAATTTGTTGTTGGTGACATGGTGATGGTACATTTGAACAAGGCAAGACTTTAGAAAGGTTTCCCTAGCAAGCTTCAGATGAGGAGGATAGGTCCTTGCAAAGTTTTGGCCAAGTATGGCAATAATGCATACAAGGTAGACTTACCCGGTGATATGGCTTTGTCACCCATTTTCAATGTGGCAGATTTGGTGCAGTATAAGGGCACACTTCTAGCAGAAGATATTAGAGTTTCAGAGGTCTCTCAAGTACTTGTAGACCTTCCCTTACCAGATGCACCCATTCCCCAAGCTGAGCAGGTGTTAGATTCTAGAGTTTTGAAGAAAACAAGGCATACCGCCTACATGGAGCACTTGGTCAAGTGGAAACACCTTCCAGCATCAGAGGCTACTTGGATACCTGAGACATACTTCTCTAAGCATGGAGTTCCACTTTCTTTGCTGCCTCAAGGAGTCACTTGACTTCTTTTCTTTGGGGGAGTATGGTGCAGGAGCACCTAGTTTTGAGTACAACTTCTTCATTTTGGTGTGTTTGTTCATAGTTTGGTTTGAGATGGTGAATAAGAGTCTTCTCTTAGGTCCTCATATGTTTTTGAAATGTTTTGGTAGGATGAATGTCATTAGGACAATGCATTTTGCTCAATTTTGGCTTGTAAGCCTAAAATGACATAATCTTGCATTTTGATGTAAAATGCCTTGAATAGCCTTGTTTGGCATTGGGACATGTTAATGTAATGGTCTTTAGTCATCCTAGATGGTTTGGAGGAGAAAACAAAGCATGTAAGGCAAAGATGCACTTTTTGGCAAAAGTTGTCAAAGTTGCTTGACAACTTTTTGCAACGTTGAGCAACTTTTTGCATTTTTGAGCAAAGTGTTGGTTAGAAAATCGATGGAGAGTTAGTTAGGCCAAAAATGGCATATAAATGCCCTGAGAATGAATGTAATGAGGTTGTTGAATGCCTGGAGTAGATTGGAATACAATTTGGAGTCCATTTTTGAGTTTTACCTTGTGTTTTTCAAAGAATTAGAGTAGCAGTCCATACTTAATGGATTGATTGCATTGTTGTTCTTTGCTTATTGTTTTGTACATGCTCTTGTAGTGCTCATGAAGCATTTTGATTAGTTTTTGTGTAGGTTTGAATTGAGGTGTTAATTTTGTAAGCTCTCGACCTGAGTAGGGGTATGAGAGTCCTAAATATGGTTCTAGCTTGAAGTCCTTTGAGTTCTTCTCATTAACCCTTGGGACTCGAGCCATGGAACCTTTGTACAGTGTACACATTCTTTATTTTCCTTTGGAGGTCGTGGAAAGGCCAATGAGCATCATTTCCTAAGCGAGCTCAATCATAGCCTGGTTAGGAAATGAGTGAAGTCATGCAAGTGCTTGTAGGGATGAACAGGGTTGGAAGTGCAAGTTGTTTGGCATGAGCTAGTGGGGTGTGGCAGAGCATATGTGTGAGTTTGGAGGTGTGGCAGATCAAGGAAGACACCAAACCCTTAGAAAAAGACCAAAATAAGCCTAAAACCACCTAAAACAAGCTCTTGTCATAAATTGGAAAGTACTCCCAAAAGGGTATCTTGATCATCAAAGAGTTTGTGTGGGTCTTTGGGGAAATTGTGAGCAAATCCACAAAAACCTGTTAGGTAGGGCTAATTGGGGCTCTAGGGCTACTAGTCCTAGAAAATAGGGAAAGGAAGGAGTGATGGGAAAATGAATCAAACCCATACTCAAAACCAGTTGATTACCCTTGGAAAACATCATAAATGCCTACTACAACCTCTGCAAGCATTTGTTAAGAGTTGGAGAGTATAAGGTTGGATTTACCCTTGTGAATCTCAACCATGCCTGAGCAACCAGTGAGCACATCTTGATTGAGAGCACTCCTAGAGAGTTGAAGTGTCTAAATTGATTAGTAGACCAGATAAACAATGAAGGGAGCCCATTAGGTCAACACTTGACTGCCTTTTGACAAAGGAAAGACTCTCTTTATCATGAGGACATCCGTAAATAGCTTGAAAACAATTTGAAGGTGGACAATCTAAGCAAGTTGTTCGAGGAAACAAGACTTCACAAAATTGCAACTTTCTTAATCGAGATTCATTAAAAAAAAGTCGACATAAAGAAATACCTTAATTAGTATTATTTTTGAAGCTCCGAGTTCCCTTATTAAAATCTCTTCTTTCCATTCATTCATGTTGAAGCTGATTCAACTTTGAGTTAAAAAAAATAAAAAATTGTTTGAGAACAACACCTATGAATATACGGGCTTCCCTACATCACGGAGTGGACTCAACAATGGTGAACGATGACAACATGTAATGGTAATTAGACCCAACTTATGACAAATAATGTGTTTTGTGTTTTGTTAAAAAAATTGACTCGACAGCTTTTGAAACATTAAAAAATGACATAATGGAGTGATAATTTTGGGCAAATCACGTGAATTTTTAGGCTGTTTTTGATGATTCGTCCTTCCATAGTAAGCAAGCCCCACCGATGTTGATTTATTATTATTATTATTATTATTTCATAAACAGATCGATAATACATTTAGTATGAGACTTTCTTTTCAATGATGCAATAATACATTAGAAGCATTTTAGATAATATATTTAATAATATGGAACTTATCATTTGCGCACATTTAAGTGTAATTGCTACAGCCACAAGACCGTCGAATTTAGCGCCCAGTCGATGCATACTTACTAAATTAATCGTAACGTGGTAACGATACGTAACGGCAAGTATTTCCGTATTAGGCGTTAAAGGCAGATACTAAATCCTGTGGTTTTAGCATATTTCGACGGCGCATGCAAAACCTTTTTTCTTAAATTTATATTGATGAAAAAATGCCAAATACACATGATAAAATCGAATATTCTGAGGATGCAGAGTTTGAAACTTTGAAATATCACACTTGAGCCGCCCTTTCTCTTATTGAAACGCAAGTGCAACTAACTATGTCTTGCAATCGCCCAACTACTACTGTTTCCAATGCCACGCGTCCGGTTTAGAAACGTGACAAACTGCGCACCCCACAACACACATCATACATGAGCTCTATTTTTGAAATCCATGCGCCACTTGAGCTGGACAGCATACAAAATGTGACCGTCATCAGTAGGTAAGTAAACGCCAAAAAAAACAATATAGATATCCCGATTGCCAGCTGGCGTGGACGCTGACGTGTCAGTCGAACATGATAAGCAGGGAAGGTAATACACGGAAAAGAGGATCATCGACATCAAATGCCGCGTTGAAACACTGTAAGATTTACGCGGTGTAATAATGCCTAAACTCAGGGTTTATTAGGCTCTTACTCGTTTTAGTTCTGAATACCTCTGGTTTTTAACTGTGAGAAGTGAAGGGGAAAGGGCAACCCAGGGAAAAAAATTGGATTTATACATCTGATGGGTTGAAGAATTGCATCTGAATAAGAAAAGAGGTGGTGGTATCCCACTAGGCAAAACCAGAGACCACAGCCAACCACCTGTAAAAAATTTCTGCGGCTGGCAAATGCAGAGTACCGAGGTGGGGCCATTTTGATGTGAAGGAACAGGGAAGGAAGGAATCAATTATGCATGTAAATCAATGGTAATAACTTGGTCCATGCAATCCACCCACCGTTCATTGAAACATTCGCCTCATCCTGTCTCTGTTTCTTCAGGCCCCTACTATTGCTGCCTCTTCTGTATGTTTATCAAAAGGCCTGTCCATTTTTTTTTCTGAGAAATGTCACCTTTTGCAGTATACCCTCCCTGCGCGGATAAGTTTCCATGACGATAGCAGTCCATCATATGGATAGAAGCCCCAGCCAGCCATCGCCAAATTCCGTTAATGTCGAGACGTGTCCCATGTTTCGGAGTATTTCAGAGGTGAAAAGGGAACTGAAGAAGCTAGTGCGTCTTGCTGCCCAAGATGAGGAGGACTGCAGCACTGAGGTCTATGATGAGATCTGTGACAAGGCGCAGGTGTTGAAGAAATATAAATGTCGCAAACCCCAGCCCGCTGCTCCTTCCAAATCCAGATCCTTTTCCGACCAGTTGGATTCCATTCCCGTGCCGGATTGTTTTCAATGTCCTATTTCTGCCGACCTTATGAGAGATCCCGTCATTCTTGCCTCGGGGCAGGTAATTTGTTCTGGCTTGGTGCTCAGAATTTGAAATTTGATTTCACACTTTGTTTAGTTAACATTTTGGAAGATGCATTTCTGCTGCTGGTTTGCCCTTTGTAAACAGTTGTTAATTGGGTCAAATTTAGCAGATCATCTCTGCTTTTCTTAACTTTACCAGCTTTTTCAACATTAGTAAGCAGAATTGCCCTTGGTTAGCTCTGCAATATAGATAATTTGAAGTCTGTTTCCAACTTTTGGCGAAGATTTTCATTTACTTACTAGACTGCTAAGGATTTCCTTGAGAATTTTCTGTATGTATCCATCAAATTCTGTGCACTTAGGTTTCAACCCCCTAACCAAGCTGAGTAGTTGACAATAGTCAGGAGTAAAGCAAACCTTTGGCTTTATTCTTACGGTGTATTGTCACTTTCAGGGTTATTTTGTATCCCTTTCTTCGCCGGCCCCCATGTTCTGCCACAGCTTTCCTGTCTTGATTCTTCCCCTAGTTAATAATGTCCCTATTTGTAATCCCCTTTCATCCCTTGGGAACCAATCAAATCCTTATCATTGCCTGGTATGGCAAGTTCTATGTTTGTATGTGAGTACCTAACATTTTACTCAGCTGTCGACACCTTGGACTGCTTTTGTTTTTACTTATGGCATTATTCAGCTATCTAGGGCTTTTTGTAAGTGATTTTCACAGTTCTAATCTCCCGGCGTTTCAAATTTACAGACATACGACAGGGCTTCTATTCAAGCATGGCTGGACGCAGGGCACCGTACATGTCCGAAGACGCAGGAGTTTCTCCCGAACTTGACATTGACGCCCAATTATCTTGTCCGAACGATGATTGAGCAGTGGTGCCGCTGGCAGGGGCTTCAACTTGAATGTCCGCTCAGAAACCCTAACCCGAACGCAAATGAGAAGGGCAGCGAGGGTATGACGCCGCAGGATCGTGCATATTTGAGTTCACTGGTAGCGAAGCTCTCAGGGGAGCGTCAATCGCAACGGAGAGAAGCTGCCCGGGAGCTCCGAGCTCTAACCAGGAAGAAGTCTTTATACAGGGCTCACCTTGCTCAAGAAGGGAATGCGATACCTGCGTTGATTCCTTTGCTGTTAAGTCCCGATTTAGAGACGCAGGAGCATGCGGTAACGACCCTGTTGAATCTGTCGATTCTCGATACAAACAAGAAGCTCATTGTGGAAGAGGGAGTTTTGCAGCCCATATTGGAGGTTCTCAGAAATGGCAGCATGCCTGCGCGGGAGAATGCGGCGGCGGCTCTGTTCAGCTTGTCTGCGTTGGAGGACAACAAGATTGCGATCGGCGCTTCGGGTGCCATACCTGCGCTGGTGGAGCTTCTGAGAGACGGCAGTCGGAGAGGCAAGACTGATGCAGCCTCTGCAATCTTCAATTTGTGCGTTTCTCAGGGCAACAGGGGAAAATGCGTAAGGGCGGGCGTGGTGCCTGTTTTGCTCAAGTTGATGAAGAATGTGGAGGAAGAGGGCATGTCAATGGCGGATGAGGCGTTGGCCATTCTAGCCTTTATAGCCGGGAACGAGGAAGGAGCTGCTGCCATTCGCAATGCCGGAGCGCTTCCTTTGCTCATCCAATTTATCAAACACAGTTCTGATCGCAACAAAGAGAATGCAGTGGTAATCATCTTTGCACTGTGCTCTAGGTATTCTGCATATTACAAGGAGGTGAAAAGTGCCGAGGAAGGGGATGGATATGTGGCACTGCTAGATCTAAGCATCAGCGGGACATCTAGAGCCAGGCGTAAAGCTTATGCTTTACTAGAGCAGATGAATAAACATGTTTCTGTATAGTTGAATAGAGGTGTACATTGATATATGCTAGAAGAATCTGTACAGGGACAGGGACTGTAAATGAAATTTTGTACTGGCAGCTTTAGAATCAATTACATAAATTGAAGAGGCAATCTATTCAGAGGGCTCGCGCTCGATTCGCTTTCTTCACAAACATTGATATTGTATGGATTGAGGTATTGACAGTAGAGCTATGCATGGATTTTTGAGCAAAGGGGCCCTGTAACAGTACAAATAATATGCAGTCCTGCAAAATAAACCTTATCATGAATGTTGGTCCCATAAACTGCCTCCGAAGAGGAATCTGCTTGCAATGGAAGGTTACAGAAGATTTCAATCCATCAAAAGCATCAGAAAAGACGGAAGAGGAGGCGGGGAGGGTCCCATGGGTGGGACTCTGTCATTCTAAAGATTCGTAAGGTCTCTGGAGGCTTCACATCAATTACTGTAAATGAGCTCATGGAATATTTAAATTTGTTAATATTTATTTATTAAAATTATCTTATTGAAAAGTCTGCAATTGCTGGAATCTTTGAATCCTTTCTGAGGGCCCGTTGATTTTGTATTTCCAACTTTCCCTCGGGGCTTTATCCTTCAAGTATAAATGATCTTATCTACAACGCTGAACAATAATCTAAAATTTTCAGGCAGACAAAATACTCTTTTAAAAATTCTCTTGTCGTTTGCTCAAAACTTGCCACCGAGCTTTCAGAGAAAGATGCCCACTTTTGGACTTTTACTGTTGAACAAGTTTGGTTGCATAACTGCACGATAACTATTTTTAGGGTTAAAATAGCTGGCTGTATTGGACAAAGTTAGTAATTGAATTTAATATCTTCCCTGTGTATGCTGGGGTAATTTTGGTGATTCAGACGACGTTTTTGGGTTGCTCATTTCTTTAATCGATCCATTGTTGTTGTTGTGACTCATTTGTTCAACCGCATTTTACTCTTTTGTTGGTAGGTCTAGATTAGAGATTTTTTGGTAGGTTTTTTTTGTTAGAGTTTCCGTGTCTCATTTTTCTTAATTTATTTTTAATGATAAATTTAGATGTTATTTATTTTTTTGGACAATGGGTGTGTTTTAGGATTTTATTATGAAAGTTCAAAGTTAAGATTTCCTTGGAAGGTTCTTCGGGCTCAGTTTGGATGTGGTTCATTTCTTTTGATAATTTGAGCGATTTACTTGAATTTAGTTGACAAATGGGCGTGCAATTTCTTTTGTGATGGGATAACTCATTTTCTTATTATAATTTGGGTGGCTCAAATCTCTAAAGCTTCAAGCATGACTTCTTCGATGGGTTATTCTCATACAACCCATTTCTAACTATTTTACACATTTCTTTAGTATAGATTATTATAATTGGAGTGTGACATTTATGACTTATAGAATAAAGACTTTTGGGTAACCTAATATTCTTTAGCATACTGATATGGGATCCTGGATTGCTGCTCATTTCTTTAGTGCTTCCTGCAGCATGTTTTCATTATAAAGCTCTGTGTGAAGTAGACTATTTTAAGGAACTCATTATGATAGTTTACTAACTTATATTTCTTCAACATATATCAGCGTTCTCATATATTTGGTCACCGAATTCAGTATTTTTCACCGGGAAATGGACCGATACGATCCATCTCATCACTCGCAATAGAATATTAATATATAACTCTTGACCGGACGGATCGGTTAGAGAGTCGCTTTAATCTTTTGAGAGAGAGAGAGAGAGAGAATCTGGTTTAACGTGACTTGAGTTGGCCAAGTTCAAAGTAAAGTGGATTCTTAAAATGACGCCTCTTAAAGTATGTATAAAAAAAGAGGAGTCGAGTTCTTTCGCTGGGTCCCTCTCGTCCTATATTCGGCTTGTTTTTGGGTGTTGGCTAAGTTTATCTCTCTCCCTCTCTTCAACGCTGGCTTTACATGTTAAACTTAATATTCTTCCCCTTTCCTTAAAGTATATTTGAATTAAATAATAGTTGTCCACACCATCCAAATCAAAGATAAAAAAAGCACAATAGGTAGACCCCAAACTTGTGGTCTATTCAAATAATTGAAAATATAAAATGTGTACGTATTTTGTATTTGAATTTTTAATTAATTAATAAATACACTCAAATGTGATGGACTGGTACATGTTTCCGAAAGTCAGAAGTCCATACTTATTTCTTCTACGCACAAAAATAACACTTCAACTTTATTTTTTTATTTATTGAAAATGCCAAAGTTAAAAAATTTCATAGAAGACAACCAAGGATTGTAAAAAATAAAACATCATCCAAACATAACTTTAACAGGATAGCTAAGAGGAACTACAAAACTGTAAACATCACTAGACATATAAGGGCATTTGGGTGGAACTACAAAACTGTAGAACCATACATATAAGGACAATTGACTGGAAATACAAATTTGTAGCTATAAGCTGAATAAAAAGGTAGCATGATACATAGAATCATCATCCATGACTAAAACAATATAACAACACAGTAGCAAGGCAACAAGATGAATATCATCTAGAAGAGCTAATTGAGCAAGCGAAGCCTAAGCCCTTGAGGAATACATATCTTTTTATCTTCGAGTAGCTAAACCACTTGACGTTTGATGCGTTGAATTTGAAGCTCCATCTTTAAGTTCCTTCTAGAATCCGCCTACAATTGAGAGAACAAAGAGGCGAGAAAAAAACAATGTTAGAGTAAAGCTTTAAAAATACATCTGCTTGACAATTGTTATGATGATTGAAGATAGTTTGGCATCTGTAATTCCATATATGCAATAAGATTACATGTCGGATTTCGTTAGCAATAATGTCATTATGGAGCCCAACACCAAGCAAGGCCTCTTTCCAATTTAGTTTATGTTAAAAAATGACAAAAGAAATCCTGAAGCATAACATTCCATTGTTTCTTAACAAACGTACATCCCTAAAAGATGTGTCTCACATTGTCTTGTTTTTTACAGTAAGGGCAATTAGGGGGTTGAATTGTAATACACTTCAACCTGCCTCAAACGGGCAACTTGGATTGTTATATCTTCCAAGACATTAATTGGGCCTTTGAACTGGATTTTGACTTCTAGATTTGTGCATAAAGTTTTGCCTAGAATTTTTCACTAAATCTGTAATTCCAATTCACATTTAGACGAGACTTCATGGGTAAAGCAGGAAACAATTGCAGATAAACCTTTCTCAAAGGAAATACTAGAAATAGATGTGATGAAAACCAAAGCCAATATTTGAAAAAAATATAGTGAAAAGGAGTACATAGCTTCATAGATAGCTCCAATGGAACCAATGATTGTACAAAAATTACAAACGATTTATACTTGTCACTCAGATTAAAATAAGATTCAACCAAATGCCAAGGTAACCAATTGAGAGTCTACAGAGAAATCTCATAGGTCTCCAACATTATTGATACCTTTTTATACAAAAAATAGGATTGCTTTAAAAAGCTTAGTGCTAGAGGCTGCCCATGATATTGAATATGTTTGTTCCACCAAATAGACGAAGTGGAAAAGTTGAACCCATGCTGAATAGATGAATCTCTCCATTTTAAATGATGGCTTGTATGTTGCTAGGATTTCTAAATTGACTGTAAAGGAGGCGAGGCCTTAAAAGAGAGAAAAAATGAATGAAGAAGTTTATCCAGCCAACCCACAACCTACCATTTGCCTTTGACTAAGGCAAGGTTAACTCTATTTCGCACAAGGATTTTCTATGGTTCATCGCCTTTGGCTGCTCTAACAATCCACTTTGTGGCTAAATATATCCCTTGAGGTTTTGGATCAATTAATCCCAAGCCTCCTTTACATTGTTGGAATCCAAGAACAATGGGAGGGGGGGGGGGGTGAATCAATGTTCTACCTGTTGATGCATTTTTGGCCTTATTAACAAATCTACTTATTAACCAGTATGCATAAAAGAAAGTAACAACAAGTAATAACAGTGCAATCACAAGAATAAACACCATAACACAAAGATTTATACGTGGAAAACCTCAAAGAGGAAAAACCATTGTGGGATTGGTAACCCACAATATCTATTTACTGGCCAAATGAATAAATATTACAATAAGGGCCCGCACATACATGAAGGCCAACAGCCTAGAGCGCACTGCTCATCACAAAAGGAGCCTCGCTCACTATAAACACCAAAATGGAGTTATAAACAAAATTCTGGACTCAGAGAATGCATCTACTATGCTAGATGAGTTCTGGTTCAAGCACTGTTTGTACTGGTTTTCACTGCACCGACATCAACATCAACATGTCCTCCCTTACCGGTAACTTACTTCGCTTTCCAAACCTCTAAACCAATAACCAAGACTGACTATAGACTATTACATTCACATTTAGTCAATCAACATTGTTTGCTTAATATCACATCACTATATATCCCTTCCATACTCAAAATAATCTAATCAGACTGACTTAAATACCTTTCCCAATCATAAACATAAATGCCTTATGTCGGCTTACAACAATATTACAATCTATTTACATGTTGGCCTAGACAAAAATAAATACATTAAACTTCGTGATCAATGTTGCTGATTGTTGCCGTGTAAACCTGTCGGATTATCCTCCTATGTTGACCTCATAAACCAGTTCCTAGTTTGTCGGTTTCCCTTGTCTACCAGTTGCTGGTGGCCAAACAATGAGTACCGGTGAGTATCGGTTAAGTCTCCAACCCAAAATGATCTATGTTGCCATCAATGACAACATAACTAAACCAGATGAGTGTCAATTGCCAACAATCTCCCCCTTTGGCATTGATAGCAACACTCATGCGAAAAATGGATCGTTGAAGTGTTATTTCGGTTCCTCCCAGAAATAGATGACTAAAATTGACCCCGCTCCCCCTGAGATATACATTACTTCTTATGTCCCTTAACATTTTTCACATAAACCTCTCCCCCTTTGACATCAATGATAAAGTTGGGGTACATAAAGAATGAAAGAAAAACTGTGATTATCGGATTTGTATATGCTTGAAAATGTCTGGATAAGCACCCTTCAAATATGCCAAGTAAGTGTCCCAACTGGATTTCAAGGTACTCAAAATTGATGCTAGCCCATTCAACAAATAAGCATGAATTTCTAACTCAGCTAGGTCTACCAGTGTGGGCTTTCCCATATGTTTTATACACTCTCTTTTATGAAGCAATAAGGTATTTAATCGAGGACTAGCTAATCATCTCAACTCTCTAGCCCGTCGGATGATCCTGTCCTTATCCTTCTCCGGGGCTGAAATCTCAGATTCAAAAAGCCAAATTTGATCATCAACGGAGCTGGTCAATGACTCAGTACCATCAAAACTGATTATTAGTTGTTTAATTTTCTCCTTATCCTCCTTTATTTTACTATCTAGGTTTGTTGTTAAATGTGATATGTTAGAGAAAGATCGGTATATATGACTACATTGAATAAGAGCCTCATCAATCCTTTTTAATTCTTTAGTCAGATTAGTCTTATTTGATGCAATCATATTATTAGAAGTCACCAATCTGGCATAATTGTACTTCTTTATTAACTGTTGGTTTGATACATGTTGAAGAGTTTTAAACTCTTTGGAAATGTGCTCTGTCAAACCTTTCAATTTACCAGATGGGCTTCCAATTTGATCTACCTTATACTCTAATGCAAGCTGTTGCAAAACTAGGAAGCCTGCTCAATGACTTGCTTGTCTTTAGACACTTCCTTAACTTCTGAGTTGCAATGAACATTCAAAACTTCTTAGTTGCTCAATATTCTTCTGATCAAAATCAACTTGATCGGATGAGCCAAGTGCCAACAATGAATGACTGTCCAAAATTTTCCTGGAGGATTCAACCTTATGACTTGCATCAGTGGCTTCGCCACTTGGTGCAATAACCTTCTCAGCCTCAACCTCTTCTATATGTACATTTATTGCCCGAGGTTAAATATCCTCAACCTGTTTATTTTTTGTATCCACATCAATGAACCCTATATCCAAAATGTTTTGTTCCGATTCTTATCCTATGCAGTTTGAATGTTATCTACCGGTTTCTCTACATTTTGTATAGGTGGTTTTGCTGGAGGAATATCCTCTGTTATTTTCTGTTCCAAAACCGGTGGATCCATACCTAATATACCCTTGCCCTTTTCATCAACTGATATGTCTTGAAAATCAGACTTAGGAGAGAATATCGGCGGAGTAAAGAAATTAGGTTTATCTACAAAGAATTTTACCCATGCCTCGTGGGTTTCCTTAACGGTTTCATTTAATCTACCTACCATGAGACTCACATGCCAATGTCTATTTTATTTGCATATTCCAGACACTGTTGCATCTGTGATAGCTCCACAAATAGTTAACAACTCTCGTATCTTTATACACTTATCCTCTTCTATCGCAGATAATCTTCTAGCATCTAGTTTATTGTACAAATCTCCCAGTATTTTCCTTTCAATCTCAATTA
Source organism: Cryptomeria japonica (assembly GCF_030272615.1). Classification (NCBI taxonomy): domain Eukaryota; kingdom Viridiplantae; phylum Streptophyta; class Pinopsida; order Cupressales; family Cupressaceae; genus Cryptomeria; species Cryptomeria japonica. The sequence goes on along the minus strand of NC_081407.1, from coordinate 993,075,463 downwards.
ATGCCTTCTTATATATATCTAAGTATAACAAAACTACTTCCTCAATCTCCATTTGTTCCTTATCATCCATATGTAAATAATAATGTTGGATATTAATCAAAATTCCATCTTTAGTTATTTGATCAATCAATTTAGCAACCGAGAGAGGAGGAATGACTTCAATACTCTTACTGAATTTGAGAGCTATATCTATATTTGATTTCTTCTTCTTGTCAGGAGTAGAAGTAGACTCCTTAACCGATTTCCTCTTCTCTGTGGGTTTCCTCTCCTTCAAAATTTTCTTTGGGGCTGCCAGAGGGGTGACCTTTACTTTTTGTTTCTGATACCAATTGTTGGAATCCAAAAACACTGAGAGGGATGGGGGTGAATTAGTGTTCTGTCGGTTGATGTAATTTTGGCCTTATTAACAAATCCACTTATTAACTGGTATGCATAAAAGAAAGTAACAACAAGTAATAACAGTGCAATCACAAGAATAAACACCATAACACGAAGATTTATACGTGGAAAACCTCAAAGAGGAAAAATCACGGTGGGATTAGTAACCCACAATATCTATCCATTGACCAAATGAATAAATATTACAATAGGGGCTTGCACATGCAGGAAGGTCAACAACTTAGACCACACTGCTCATCACAAAAGAAGCCTCACTGACTACAAACACCAAAATGGTGTTATAAACAAAATTTTGAACTCAAAGAGTGCATCTACTATGCTGGATGAGTTCAGGTTCAAGCACTATTTGTACCAGTTTTCATTATGTCCTCCCTTACCGGTAACTTACTTCGCTTTCCAAACATCTAAACCAATAACCAAGACTAACTACAAACTATTACATTCACATTTAGTCAATCAACATCGCTTTCTTAATATCACATCACTATAGATCCCTTCCATGCTCAAAATAATATAACCAGACTGACTTAAATACCCTTCCCAATCATAAACATAAATACCTTTTGCCCGCTTACAATAATATTACAATCTATTTACATGTTGACCTAGAAAAAAATAAATGCATTAAACTTCTTGACGGATGCCACTGATTGTTACCGTGTAAACCTGTCAGATTAATCTCCTATGACAGCCTCATAAATCGGTTCCTAGTTTGTTGGTTTCCCTTGTCTGCTGGTTGCTGGTTCCTTTGTATACTCGATGACTTGAATGCCTATGGCCAAACAATGAATACCAGTGAGTACCAATTAAGTGTCCAACCCAAAATGATGTGTGTTGCCATCAATGACAACACAACTAAACCAGATGAGTATCAATTGCCAACATACATTTGGGTTAAATACAACGAGACCAAGAAGTGGCAATAAAGCCAATGTTACCATCCCATTTAATCTATAAAATTCTTCAAATAATCATGGTTAAGTCATTATACCCTTTATTGGAAGGCATCTAGCAAGATGAATAATAGACATGATTGGCAAGAAAAAATTTGTTAGCAACTTCAATTTGGCCAGCTAAAGAAATTTATTTCCCCAATTAAAAAGTTTAGCTTTGAGTCTATTGAGATACCAATTCCACATGTCAGAAAGGGAAACCCTAAGATCAAATGATATCCTAAGATACCTAATAATTTCTCCATGTTTAATTTGTTTCCATTCTTGAGGAATCCCGTAAGGTGTAGGTCGTGCTTGAATCATCAAGAATTCAGTTTTGTCATCAGCAAGTTTAGAACTTGAAACTGGAGAGTATAGATAGAATATCCATTGTGCTGGAAATTTATTTTCCAAAATTTTATAAGAATAATAAACTGTCATCAACATAATGAGAATTTATAACACCACCATTATGAGGGATGGAAATTCTTGAAATGATATTCATTTTAATGACACTTTGAAGCATATAACCCAAAGCATCAACTGCGAGAGCATAGCGATATAGGGCTAAGGGACATCCTTGATGAATGGATCTCTACAGAGGGAAGAAATCACTCATCTTATTATTAATTATAATCTAAGAATTTGCATCTCGAAACAACATTTGCACATGGCCTCGAATTTTAGGACTAGACCCCAACCATTGAAGCATCTTGAGGATGAAATTCCATCGAATCCTATCATATGCCTTGTCAAAGTAAAGTTTGAAAAGAACAACATTCTGATTTGTTTGTTGGGCCCATTCACAACTTTCTCATGCCAAAATCAAATTGTCAATAATTTATCCACCAACAATAAAGCCTATTTGTTCAGGTCGAACAATTCCTTGAACCACATGTTTAATCCTTTTAGTTGAACCTTTTTCTATAATTTTATAAGAGTGTTAAGTAGTGTAATGGGACACCAATCAAAGATAGTATCCTCTTTTTTCCCTTTTGGAAGAAGCTTGATAATACCACCATTAATGACTGGACCTAAATATCCTTTCCCAAATGCCTCAAGGTACAAACAATAAAAGTCTTCCTTAATGTGAGCCCACATGGCTCGATAGAATTCCATAGGAAGCCCATCGCTGTCTGAAATTTTATAAGGGGCCATAGATAAAGAGAATTTTATAACTCTTCCTAGGAGAGATCTCTCTATCAAGATATCGGCTACAATAAACCAGTCAATTCGATTAGGAATATAACCTCTAACCATATCCTCAAGGGCTTCTTGAATGTCTTGCCATTGATCATCTTTGAAGAGATTTTTATAAAATTGTTTGAAGAGATAATATATATCAGCTGGTTCAGAATAAAGAGTATCAGATTCATCTTTTATTGCACCAATTTTATTTTTATTTTTTTGTGTTTGTAACTAAGACAATTTAAAAAAAAATTGGTACCCTTGTTAGCTTCTTTTATCCAGTGTAGCCTAGATCTAACCTTAGCTCCTTGGCCTTGTAATTATTACTTTTGTGTAATTGAGCTTCAACAACAACAATGGAAGTTTGTTAATTGATATTGGTAGGATTAGCATTGAGAAGTTTTTTGGCATGAACAAGTTTCCCTTGGAGGGATTTTACCCTATGTTTTCATTACCAAGACATTTGTTTTCCAAAAGAGAAAAGGAAATTAGTGAATTGGATAATGGCAGTACACCACCAATCAATCCAAGACTCACCATTACTAGGTTTAGGAAGAGAGTTTCAAATCCCCTCCAGGGCTGCCAAAAAAGTGAGATTTTTTAGATGGGATACATAAACCTTGAAAGGGAGGGAGTTGTCAGTATTTAACTTTTGAGATAGATAAACATTGCACACAATAGGATAATAATCTGAAAGTGCAGATGACATATCCACTTGAACAAACATCCCTAAAGGGTCTTGTGCCAAAGAAAGAGATGAGAAAACATAATAGATCAGTCCAATCTGCTTAACTTTCTATCTCCTCCCATTCTAAAATTAGACCAAGTATACTAGGCTATTGAATGACTGGTAAATTTATCATAAATCGGGTCAACCACCCCTAATGAGTTACGAAAAAACAACCAACTATCAAATTCATCTTGAGTGTGATTTGTAGTTTTATACCAATTGTGATATTGAGAATGCTCTACCATGTTAAAATCACTTCCTAATATCTCATCTGCATTGGGTAAATTATTCACCATCCAATCCCAAATTTGGATCCATTCTTTAGAGAGGTTGGAAGCATATATAAAATCAAATCTAATGAGTTGTACATTAATAATGGTAAGAGCCCAAACATAGCTGTGGGAGGGATCTTCACCCTTATAAATGACAAACTTGGAAACCCATGACGAAATCCTAATGACAACACCTCCTTTTCCATCTGAATGCAAAGTGTGTAGAGAAGAAGCTTCTTTCCAAACATAACGCAAAGAAGCATCAAGTTTAATGCTACTGAGTTTGACTTCTTGAAGAAACAAAATATCAGGTTTCCATTTCATGACAAACTCTTTGACTTTGTATTTGTGCTAAGAGAGAGAAATCCATCGAACATTCCAAGAAAGGATCTTAAAGTTTATGGTGAAGAAGTTGTAGCGTCCTAAAATTGTGACACTTGCAATTTTGACTACATTTGGGTCTTCACGATGGCGGCGCAACGTTGAACCTGAATGGAGACCCCGAAACCTGCTTGCGACATCAAAAACTACATATTTCTGCACCTTGGCCTGATCCTTCCTTGCACCCTGCTGTCCCGGGAGGTGGGACCATGGCGCCCAGTGCCATGATCCCTAGCCCTATTTTGGGCCCAGTCTCTTGTTGGGCATCGGGTCTTTAAGTTTGCAATTTGGAAAACAATACTTCTAGGTCGGCCTAAGGTCAGAAAAATCAGTCTCTCAACCCTAATTGACAAGTATATAAACTACTTTTCCTCTCCTAGAAAGGGAGGAAGAAAATAAGCAAGAGCAAGGCGGAAGCGATATTCAAACATTCAAACATTCAAGCATTCAAGCATTCCTTCAAGCAATTGAGTATTCTAAGTCTCCATTCAAGGCTAAGTGTTGCATTCAAGACAAGGATTCAACCATTGAAGAGGAGATCACCTACAACATACAAAATACAACATTCATTACACCTTCGCATGTAAGAATACAAACATTCTTACAACAAGGTATCAGTACTTGTTTACATTACAAACATTTACATTTATAGCATTCTCATTTCTTGGTTAATTCCAAAACCGGGGTTTGACCTAAAGGCAAACCCCTAATCCCTAACCCCCCAGCCGTCCTCTCTCTTCTGTGTGTAGGTTGCAGGCACGCGGCTATAATTGAAGATCTGGAATCCTTGTGCAGAGACGAACAGATCCCCCTTCGTTTCGCGGATTTTTCGGAGGACTGTGTGCACTCCGGGTGCCATTGTCCTATCAACTTTCGCTCAAATTTGCAGAACAGCATCGTCTCGACATTTTACTGCTAATTTCAGGTCCGTAGCTTCATCCTGTGTCCCTATCTCCGTTTATAAGTAAATCTTTCTTACTTTACATGCATTCCTAGTTCAATCATTCTATCTACATTCTTTACAAAAGAGGGTATCCTTGATGTCTTAACCCTTGAAACTCATTTATAATCCAGTCTTGCATTGTGTGAGATTGGATCTTGTGGATTTCAACCCCTCTTTTGAATGTAAAGTCTCTCCTAAGTGAAAACCGTCAACCCTAGTGACTCTCCTTTCTCTCTCCTTGGAGTGGATTGGGGGGGACAACTAGGGTTCGATTTTTCCACTTTACATTTTGGTGAACCTGACGTGAACATCCTAATTCTGATTATTCATGGTTAGATCTGAAAAATTGGCTTCCTTAATTACATTTCCATGTTTGATCTTTTGCAAATTTTAGAGGTTAATTGTATAAAAACCCTAAAATTTTCTTTTTAGTAATTGAGCTTGTGAAATGTTTAATTGTTAATGCTTGTTTCAGATCTACCCTTCTATTGCAAATTGTCAATTCATATTTGTGCTTTAATTCTGAAAATTAAGTGGTTAAGTGTCAAAACCCTAATTTTTAAAACCCTCTTGATTCAACCTTTGACTGATAATTTCACTAATCAAAACACCTCCAAATTGGCTGTAACTTTGGATTCCGCAACAAAATCATAATATCTTTCATCCCTGAAAATTTTGAAAAAAGTTGCGAGGACCGTGTGCACCTCGAGCGCCATCGTCCCCGACATTTTTTCTGAAATTTCGAGAGCTAGATCTTACTGTATTTTTCTGCTAAAATCTAGAATCTTGGCTGATTTCATCAATTCTAACACTTTCAAAATTAAAGTCAAAATTGGTCTAGTGATTGCTTGGATTAAGGCTTATAATCATTAAAAAATTGTTGAAATTGAAATTTGTGTTAAAATTGTATTTCTTACTGTCCTAAATCTGAAAAGTGTGTTGGCATTCATTCGACATTTCAATGCTTTGTTCAAATTTTTGCAGTTTGTGACTTTTGAAATTAAGTGTTTAATTGCATCAACCTTGATTTCCACTTTCAGAATTGAATTTTGCATGAAATTGAGTCAACTTTTAAATTTCAAAGCTTGCACTGCTTTTAGTATTCCCTCTAAAATCATAAAATTTAAAATTTCAGTTTCCCTCTCTTTTTCAAAATTCAAATTTTGCATTTTTTCAACAATCTTGGTAGGGTTCAACTTTGAGATTACAACTTTATTTTGGCCTACCTGTAGATCGTAAAATCACTCAATTTTTTCAGATTAGCTTTAAAATCATCATAACTTTCATCCCTAAAAATTTCAAAAAAAGTTGCGAGGACCGTGTGCACTCCGTTCGCCATGGTCCCTGACATTTTTTTCGAAATTTCGGGAGATTGTCCTGATTGCATTTAACAGCTTAAATCTAGGAGATTGGCTGATTTTATTGAAATTTGCTACCTCTAAAATTCAAAATCTTCTCTCTCTCTGAGTTTTACAACAATAATCCCTACTTACACTATTCCCATTAGACGAAGCCTTAGAATTAAGTCCTTCCAAGGTTTAATTACCGAGGAGATGGAACCTAATTTGAATGGCCTTTTTAACGAGGACATGGGTAATTCCTCTAATCCTCTTAATGATGAAGAAGCTCTCCATGAGGTTCCTGTAGAACAACTTTCGAAATTGGATAACCAATTTGATGATTTTCAGCGATGGATGTCTCAAAAATATCCCGATAGTCAAGCTCTTTCATTAATTGAGGGTCTAAAACGTATGGTTCAAAGTGATAAGAATGGAATTGATATTTTGCATGGTATTGCACACATTGTGGATTCGAATGTGATGCCGATGAAAAGTTGTGCCGAAACTTTAGGTTATACACAACCTCCTACTCAAGTCAATCATTCTATTCCTTTGACAACTCCTATTGCTAGTATACCTACTTTTACATCAAACATAATGACTACTTCAATACAAGACATTCCACCTATGATCACCAATCATGGGGGCAATCCTTCCTCTTCAATCAACCCTCTTCCTTCATTCAATCCAACTTCTTCATTCATTCCTTCAATGAGTGTTCCTATTATATCTCCACAAATGAACATGACGCAAGGGGGCAATTCATTTAACCCTTCCATTCCTCCTTGTAGTGTTCCTTCTTTCCAATCATCTCCTATGAATAACTATCATAGTGTCCCACCACCTTACTCTCAATCAATACCTTCTTTCAATAACATAATACCTCCATCACAATCTAACACGTCTAATATGAACTCTTCGACTGAAGCGACCATTAACAATCTTGCACAAACTGTCTCTTCTTTACAACAACAAATTGCCTCTATGAATCAATCTAAGTTTAGTGTGCCCACATTTGATGTTGCGAGCCCACTTTCTCTTGACATTGTTCCAGCTATCCCCCCTAAACATGTTGAAATCCCGCAATTGGAGCTTTATAATGGTAAGGGTGATCCTCTAACACATGTTAAGACCTTTCAAACAATATGTACCGATTTTGCTTATGACCAAAGGTTGCTTGCAAAATTGTTTACTAGAACATTAAGAGATAAAGCCCTACAATGGTATTGCTCGTTGCCTTCTTATTCTATTACTTCTTTCGAACAACTTGCAAATGCTTTTATTCAACAATTTCAAAACAATATAAGTCCTAAAGTTACTTTGATTGATTTAATGCATTGTAAACAAGGTGTTAAAGAAAGAGTGACTGATTTCATTGGTAGATATAAGCATTTGTATGCTCAGATTTCTTTTCTAGTACCTGACAATGATATTCAAAGAATCTTTATTTCTAATTTACAAAAAGATATTAGAGAAAAACTTCTGTTTTCTGAGTTTACTTCTTTCCAACAGTTGTGCGCAACTCTTCACAATTATCAACTGACTGTGAGTCAAATGGAACAAGCAAATCCTATGGCTCCGAGTGATAAGGGTGATAGTAGTCAACAACCATTTGGGAAGTTTAAACTGAACAGAGAGGTCATTAAGTTCAATGAAAACATCATCAACAACAATGTGAATGTAGCATCAGGTGTGCCTCCTATTTCTAAGTTTTTCAAGAAAGAAAAGAAGTTTACTCCTTTGAATGAATCATTGCATAGTATTATGAATAAGTTATTGGAACAAAATGTGCTTACTCTCCCTCCTATAAGGCAAATAGATCTTGCAAAGATTAATTCACCCTATTTTGATAACAAATCTTTTTGTCAATTTCATCGTCAACCTGGGCATGATACTGAAAAATGTTTTGCTTTAAAGGGTAAAATTCAAGATTTGATTGATAATAATACTATCTCTGTTTCTGGTGTGAATGATAAAGGCAACACATCTATAGCTCCTCCTAACCAAAATCTTAAGATTTTTACTGATCCATTACCTTCTCATACCTCTAATGTGATTGATACTAATGATTCCTCTGTCTCACCTGATGATCTTGTGTCTATGACTCCAAATGTGATTAACTTTGTAGAGCAGCAGAAAATCCCTAAAGAACCTTCCATCACATTTGATTCCAGTGAAACTATCAGGGCACCTGATGGTCCTTTATATATAGTTGCAAAAGTCAAGAATACACCTTGCTGTGGAGTGCTTATTGATCCTTCTTGCATGGTTAATGTCATTACTGAAGAATTTCTTTTAACTTTGCAATTGAATCAAGTAATCTATGACGAAACAAATGTGGTTGTGAAACTATTTGATGCATTTTCTTCTCCTGCAATTGGTTCTATTACATTACCTATTGAGGTCCATAACAAATACCTTGATGTAGACTTTGCTATTATTCCATCATCCGAACAATTTCGTGTGAAGCTAGGCTATCCTTGGCTATCTTCCATGAAAGCTATCGCTTCTCCTATTCACAAGTGTTTGAAATTTCCCCATAATGGTGAAATTGTTACTATCAATCATAGCCTCTTTAAACCAGCTGAAAGAACTTCTAGTGTTCCTATTGATTATTTTTGGCCTAAACAATTCCAATCCCTTCCACCGCGGAGTGATCATCTTTTCAAATCTTATCAAAAGTGGAAAAAAGATATGGTCCTATCTCTAAGTGAACCTAGAACACCCAAACTTGATATTCCTATCATTCTTGAGAAGGAAGTTCTTCCTTTGAAAGATAAAACTAATGTCTTTCCTCAAGAAGATTCCCAACTCATCCCTATGAATGTGACTACGTCTATGACTAATAAATTTTTTAAAGGTAGACCTATACCTCCTCGTCATGATGGACTTGGTCTCCTTCCTTAACCAAATATTCCTCCTTTATATGGAGCAGTTCCTCCTCCTTCCTCTTATAGAGAGAAGAGACCTTCCTCTTCTCCTATTGTTCAACCTAAGAGACCACAACCTAAACACCCAAGTGATAAGGATGAGAACATTCCTCCTCCTCAATCTTCTCAAATTCCTACTAAGACTAGACGAAATCGTTCTGCACGTGAACGCTGACAAAAGCGTCATCTTAGAGCTCAGGCAGCTGCTTCTCAAACTTTGCAATCCCCAAAAACACCTTCAACTAGTATTATTCCAGTTTCTCCTCAACCAAAAATTGAGCCAAAATCTCCTAAACATAAGATGCATGATGGTCTTGATCTTGTGAGAGTTAAAGATCCTATTTTTATAAATCTTGATGATGATATAGATGAAAATGTTATTAATGATGAAAATGTTACTCCTCTTTCTTCTGATAGTGAATATGAATATGTTGATGTTGATAACCATTTATCTAATGCATTTTCTAAAGCACTTATCCTAGCTCCTAGACAAGAACAACGTGGCTTGGAACATGAACATAGCCCTTGTTTGGATCTTGTGATAGCTCCATCTGCTGTGTTGGATGTTCCTCCTCTAGCGTGTTTCCTACCTTCCCGAAATATTGATCAGCAAGATCGGGGGGTGGATGACGTGCTAGACTAGTTTCATTAGCATAGCAGACTCTCTCCTCCTCTCTTGATCTCTTTTGTTACTTCTTCTATGTGTTATTCTCATTCTTCTATTTGTTGTCCTTAGTGTTGTCTACTTGAGGACGATGCAAAGCATTGAGATCTCTTGGTCTCTCTCATGTTGACTCAAAAGACACATGTGTTCCCTTCTTCTAGGTGACCTTCCTTGATTAGGGAATGAAGAACAATTATGCATACATACATATGATATACATGAATTATCATACAACATACTGACCCCGAGGAAAGCGAAGTCACCTCGTGCTTTGTGTTTTGTGTCTTTTGTCCTTGGGTTTATCTCACACTTGGGGGCTAAATCCTTGTGATAATGTGCTCCTTTCCCTTCTCATTTCTTATATGTATCACTACCTTAAAGAAATCACCCCCGATGAGGCGTGTGCGATCACTTTAATGTAGGGGGGCATACACCCCATCCATATCTCTTCAAGATACTTGAAAGTTTCTTGGCGAACTTAGCTTTGCCTTGAAAATTTTTGGTATTTTTCTTGCATGACTCATAGCGAGGGAACCTTACTACTGACAGTCATGGTTCTCCCTCGTGATCTTCCCTTTTACTTTGTTAATCAAAGTCATAAGATCCTTAGTCCACTGGGGGCTTGATGTATCTTGCCTCCTTGACGTGGTGAAAGTCTTTCAACATTGTTTCCTTGTACTTTATCGGAAGTATGGGCGTACACTTATACTCCCGCTAAAGTGGGGGCTAAATGTAGCGTCCTAAAATTGCGACACTTGCAATTTCGACTGCATTTGGGTCTTCATGATGGCGGCGCAACGTTGAACCTGAATGGAGACCCCGAAACCTGCTTGCGACATCAAAAACTACATATTTCTGCACCTTGGCCTGATCCTTCCTTGCACCCTGTTGTCCCGAGAGGTGGGACCATGGCGCCCAGCGCCCTGGTCCCTGGCCCTATTTTGGGCCCGGTCTCTTGTTGGGCATCGGGTCTTTAAGTTTGCAATTCGGAAAACAATACTTCTAGGTCGGCCTAAGGTCGGAAAAATCAGTCTCTCAACCCTAATTGACAAGTATATAAATTACTTTTCCTCTCCTAGAAAGGGAGGAAGAAAATAAGCAAGAGCAAGGCGGAAGCGATATTCAAACATTCAAACATTCAAGCATTCAAGCATTCCTTCAAGCAATTGAGTATTCTAAGTCTCCATTCAAGGCTAAGTGTTGCATTCAAGACAAGGATTCAACCATTGAAGAGGAGATCACCTACAACATACAAAATACAACATTCATTACACCTTCGCATGTAAGAATACAAACATTCTTACAACAAGGTATTAGTACTTGTTTACATTACAAACATTTACATTTACAGCATTCTCATTTCTTGGTTAATTCCAAAACTGGGGTTTGACCTAAAGGCAAACCCCTAATCCCTAACCCCCAATCGTCCTCTCTCTTCTGTGTGTAGGTTGCAGGCACGCGGCTGTAATTGAAGATCTGGAATCCTTGTGCAGAGACGAACAGATCCCCCTTCGTTTCACGGATTTTTCGGAGGACTGTGTGCACTCCGGGCGCCATTGTCCTGTCAACTTTCGCTCAAATTTGCAGAACAGCATCGTCTCGACATTTTACTGCTAATTTCAGGTCCGTAGCTTCATCTTGTGTCCCTATCTCCGTTTATAAGTAAATCTTTCTTACTTTACATGCATTCCTAGTTCAATCATTCTATCTACATTCTTTACAAAAGAGGGTATCCTTGATGTCTTAACCCTTGAAACTCATTTAGAATCCAGTCTTGCATTGTGTGAGATTGGATCTTTTGGATTTCAACCCCTCTTTTGAATGTAAAGTCTCTCCTAAGTGAAAACTGTCAACCCTAGTGACTCTCCTTTCTCTCTCCTTGGAGTGGAGTGGGGGGGACAACTAGGGTTCGATTTTTCTGCTTTACAGAAGTATCATCACCCTAGGCCAACATGCTAAAGCTATTGTCAAGAGATAGTTCTTGATCCTTGCATTTTCAATATTTGGAGACGGCTAAAGGGAATCTAGATTTATGACAGGAGTGAGAGGGATCACAAGAACGAGGTTGAGGAGAGGTGTAACAGGGGTGGGAGGAATCACAAACGTGAGGGTGGACAGAGGAATGATATGAAGAAGAAGAGGGAAGGAGGTGAGGAGAGATACAAGGAAGAGAAGCTTCATGAGTAGAAGAGTTACAGGGGGGAGGAGAGGAATCATGGGTGAGAAGTTTGCGAGAAGGGCAGGACAATGGGGGAGAGGTAAAATGGGTTGAAGGGTGATAAATGGGAGAAGAAGATGAGACTGGGGGTTCTGTCCTCTTCCTAACCAGTCACCATCCATCTAACATAACTGTACCTTTATAAGGAGAAAATACACCTAAAATGTCAGAAGGGGGACTGTGAGAGGAGCGAGGTTTATTATTAGTGACATGAGTATAATGAGGACAAGAGTGATTTCCAAAAGGAGTGGTTTGAAAGGGCTGAACCATTTGCTTCTTTGGAAAGGACATTCATGAATCAAATGACCTTCCCTATGAGAATAGAAACAAGCATTTGGCTTATTAAGATAAACTATAGGGTGGTCGGATTCAAAACCCGGTCCAATGATTTTAAGGTTATCAGGTAGCAGGTTATTTAGATCAACTTGCATACAGGTCCTTAGATGAACCCTTAGGTTGGAAAATTTGTCTGAGTTATGCTTACACTATATGACTCTATCGATTGGTGCCACAATGTCTTTTAAGAAAAGTGTAAATGAAAAATTGAGGAAGGGTAACTCAACCCAACATAGGGTAATGTGAGCGAGAAGGACCTTGAGGATGAAAATTAATACTCCATGCTTGCAAATAGAAAATCTTTCCATAGATCACCCAAGTGTCATATTGTAGAACAACCTGAGCATGATATGCAGATTTGAACATGGACGATACATATCCTTTGCCCAAACCCCTTAAAGTTTCTATCTCTTAGCCCTGACTTTCCCAGTTTATGTGAGCCCATTTATAAAATTCTATCTCAGAAGGAATGCCTTTGATAAAAAATAAAATAACAGTTATATATATATATTCTTGTGTTTTGTGTCAGGTTTCTCCTTTTTGCATTTTTCTTAATTTTTTGGTTTGTAATTTGTATTTAGGGTATTGTTGTATTTTTAGTGATCTTTGTACCCTTGCCTTTTTATTTCATTATTCTTTTTATTTTAATTTTATTATCCCGCTCCTTGTGTTACGTGCTTGGTTCTTTCATATACTACCTTGAGCTTGTCTTAGTTTGCAATTTACCTTCTTTACTTTCCTAGCATTCTCTAATCATCCTAATGATGGATCACAGAGTGTGATCCGAAACGTCGATGAAAAAAAAAAAGAAGAAAAAAAGTCACACAATTAAATCCAAAAGCAACAATAGATTATCATTATGGATTGTGGAAATCTGATAATTTTAATAATGGTTCTATTTTGACATTCATGAATCACGTCAATAACGTCATCAGGCAACTGGATTTCTTAAGATTTACACATATTGATGTGAGATTGGTCCTTTGATAGTGAATCATCCCTTTCTTTGTTCATGTCCCCAACAGTTCCTCCTTCCTGTTGCAACTCATTACCCTTGCTCATATCCACATCCCTTCCAATTTCTCCTTCTTGCCATATTTCATTGTCTTGGCTCATATTCACTTCCCTCATAACACTTCCGTCTTGTTGAACTTCATCATTTCCTTCTACAATATCCGTAAGATCCAAATTAGAATTGCTCCCTATTTGCTTGGCCACCGTTTTGAGGCATATCTTAGCTTCCTCCACAGTGAATCACAAAGGAAAAATCTAAGGTTTCACTTGCAAAAAACTAGGGTAACAATAAAGGTGTCCGATGAATCTCTTTCCACACATAGCTTTTTTTCCCCATAACAACTCAACTTTATTTTTATGAATATATTTGGTGGGTAAGTGCCTATGAAATTATGCTCTTGAATTACAAACTATGTTTTATTTTATATTTGCGTTAAATAAATTTCTTAAAGTTTTGTCATTGGTTTTTCTTTTAATAATTTTCTATTTTTTTTAAATTATATAATTTTTTGGTATGGTTTGTTGTATTTGTATATTGTTGTGTTGGTGTCATTATTTTTTCACACACATAAACAAATTTTTTTATGTGTGAATATAAAGACACCAAATCTATAATATATATATATATATATATATATATATATATATATATATATATATATATATATATATATATATATATATATATATATATATATATATATATATGACAAATCATATAATTTATTTTACATAAATTAGATATATAACAAACAATTACAAGTAAAAAAATAAGAAGAAAAAAACATAAAATAAATCAAAGCAACATATTGTGGTGGCAGGAAAAGCAAGATCAGGGGACTAGGACCTAATCCTACTTTTGCCAACACATTGGGAATACGAAAGAGCCTAGGGAGATAGATCACTTTGGCTACTTCTTGTGAGAAAGAGAGAGACACAGATTATCTCTTAGGGTTTCTATTCCTCTTGTTGCAAATGATGAGAAAAACTAGGGTTTGAATGATCAACTAGATTAGTAGATAAAGAATGAAGCATAAATAAACTCAGAATTGCACAAACTTGCAGATCTAAAACTGAGATACTGAAAGCATGAAAGGGAGAGGATTTCAGAAGTGTACTTGATGCTGCAAATTGACCAAAACTGACCTAGACTAGGGTGCCACGTCACTGTCCTGTTTCTGCAGACAGGAGGCTGCAACTGAAAGACTACAAATCTGGTGACCTGAAGCTGCAACCTGCTAAAAATCACTAAAAAGCAGAGGGACCATGGTGCCACTCCACTCTCCTAGGTAGGACCAGGGCACCACGTCCCTGTCCTAGGCAGATTAGGGCAGATCTGATGATTCTGGGTGGTTACTATGCCTTTTGTTGAGCTGAAAGTGCCTCCGGGTACCTGTTTCCACACCTGCAACTGAAAAGGGAGGGTTTGGGTGGCTATATGGGGTTTTGCCTTAGTCAAAACCCCGTGTTGGTGATTTCCACCTCCACAAATAGCCAACAACATACTGAAAATGTGTGTGCTAGAACCTTGTGTGTATGCAAGATCCTAAAATGAAAGTAAACAATCTAGAGCAACCCTAAAGAGTAAACCCTAATTGTTTGTAATTGACAAAGTAAATGCTCTAAATAAATGCTGCAAAGTGATCTAAAGCATGAATGTAAATATGCAAGTTGATGTAAATAAGCTCATACAAAGACATGAAAATAACATGAAATCATACCGATTCCTGAAATTTCGGGAAAAAAGCCAAGGACCATGATGGGAACGCACATGGTCCGACCAACTTTTCACCAAATTTTTAGGGCCGTTAGATGTGATGATATTAGAAAAAATCCCAAAGTTACAGTTGATTTCGAGGTGTTTTGATATGCGAAATCAAGCCTTAAAGGTCGAAATATGACATAATTAGGGTTTATGATTAAGTGATTTATTGAAGGAATAAAATAAAAAGGGGCACACTTAGGGTAAAGGGCCCAATTTTATAATTATGAATTGATGAAATAGGACTTTAGATTTAATTAAATTAATTAATTAAATGTTGAAAGAGAAATAATAATGCAACATGCAAACACACTAAGGTGGGTGCTAACCTAAGTGTGAAATTGTACCACCCTAGCAAGGGTGTACAATTTACGACACTACATTTAGCCCCCATTTTAGTGGTCATATGACACTACGTGCATATGCAAGATAACGTACATAAAAGTAAACATTCATGAAAAATGACATATCGATAAGTTGTCGAATGAAGCCCCCAGTGGTATCTGTAGGACACAGTTAGGATCAACACCTTACAAAACCACATGTTAGATAAAATCACAAAATCACCTAAATTCTCACTAAGGAAGGTGATGAAAACTTAAGGGTAGCTCTATGCCCCCTTGTTTCGGCTTTCCAATTTTAGTGAGTTGAAACAGGGTATCATGTTTACCACATCGAATTTTGAAAGAAGATTGATGACAAATGCTCACTAGAAGATTTGATACAAGATAAAAAATTAATGGATAATCATTTGGTAAGAAAGATAACTAAGCCTCAATTCCAACACAACAAAGAGTGTGAGGATTTGAGAGCTCTCTAACACAAGATAAAATATATAAATGGAAACAAATGCAAAGATAAGGAAGAAGAGATAGAAAGCATGAATACACACTTTGGTCATCCATGAGAAGAGAAAATGAACCATGGACATCTCGCCCCTAAAATTAGGTGATCCATGGAGAGAAGGACATGAAAAACTAGCCCCCAAAGTCTGTCTAGGTGATCCATGTAAGGGAGGAGAGTGAGAACACTGTTAGTTCCACTCAACCTCATGCATGTGTGTGCAAGTAGAACAAGGATACCTACCTTCAATACCAAGAAGATATCCATCATGCAACAATGTTATAAATCCAAGCAAGAGAGGGAATACTCTTCAAGTAGGGAAAACTTTAAGAAACCCTCCCCCTTGGACAAGGTGTAAAAATCTGGCGAAAGTTGTATAATTCTAAGGAAATTTTAATTTTACTGGCAAATTTTTGCGGTTTGCGGAGAAAAATAATAATCTCCAGTGGCGAATTAGCCGTGATCGCTCGAAAAATCCTGACGAATTGCAGTGTTTTTAAAACCCAAAAAATATTTGCATGGGCGAATTGTAATGTTTTTAAAACTAGAAAAATATTTGCATTGGCGATTTCAACCTATTTTCAAACCATTAAAAAAGAATATTGGCGATTTCAACCTATTTTCAAACCATAAACAAAAAATATTGACGATTTCAAGCTATTTTCAAACCATAAAAAAATATTGGCGATTTCAAGATATTAACTTTAAGTCATTAAAACACGTGGCACACAGTTGTCAACTCTCTACCTGGAAGACTACCCATTAGGGCATCTCGCGACCTAGCTACAAGCCCTTACAACTCTCTCTATCTCCAACTCGCAAGATGAAAATGCTAATCCTTTGTAACCTTGAGATCTAGTGACTAAGGGAAACTGAATTGCCACTCACCAATTCTCGACCACAAAATGTTAAGTCCTCGTCATCGCAGCGACTTGGAGATAGTGGTAACTTTAACCCTTATCACGTACTCGCCAACAAATTTTTTTTTTATCTCTTAACCGCTAGTACTTCACTCGCAAGCTCACAACTTGATTAGGTCTTCAGACATTTAACTTCGTGAGCTAGCGGTAACCATTAAATCTAACCACAAACTGTCTAGTCGCTATCTCGTAACCTAAAAATGCTAACATTAAACAAACATGAGAGCTAGCGACAACTATATGAAATGAGTTACTCGCTAACTCTCGCATCTATAATGTATGACATCAGACCAACTCGAGACCTCGCGACCAAAGCAATTTCACTAACAATCTCCAGCTCGGTAACATAAAATGCTAACACCCAAAACGCTAGAGACCTCACAATGTAAACCCAAACCAACTTCTTGTCAGCTTGTGGCTTGATCACGTCTTCAAATATTTTACCTCGCGAGCTAGTGATAACCATAAAACTTAACCACAAACTACTTGGTCGCTAGCTCACAATTTAAAATTTTGAAGGCTCGGATGCTGACTCATTCCCGAGGGACTAGTTTGAAGGTTTCTCCTAAGTCGAGGTTGATTAGACAAGCGAGGACGACGGTTTCAGAGGCATAAAAGGATTGGATAGCTTCTGAGTTAGAGATGGGAGATCATGGATTTCTCTGAGAAATAAGAGCTTAGGTTGCTTGTTGTCAGGGATTTTGAAGCAAAATTTGTCTAATCAAGGAGGAATAAAATTAGAACAAATCATTCACAATAGATGAGCCTTAGAAGGATGCAGTGGATTTGATAAGCATGACTTCTAGAGTTTACAGTAATGTTGAAAAACACCAAAATTATGATTTTTCACGTGAATGAGCATCACCAAATGAAGTGTGAAAATGTTATAAATACAATGGAGTGGTGACTTAATTGGTAGAAGAGAAAAGAAACCTTTTTCATTTTCTGAGAGTGGTTTTTTCCTCAGAAAGGAAGATGATGTTTGAGTAGGATTGTGCATGGAGTTGTTGTGTGCTCTGTGATACCGGATGGGTGTTTTTTTTTTCTTCTGTGTGAGTTTGTTTATTGTCAGAGGGGTTGTGAAAGTGAGAAGGAGTGCCAGAGGGGGTGTGAAATCCTTTTTTTCTCAAGAAAGGCCAATCATGGCACATCCTTTGCTTCTACTCTGCCATAGGATGGCAAGGGGTTTGAAGAAGGAGCCCGCAGAGGAATGAAATAAGGATTTGTTTGGGTGGGGAGTGGAAGCTAGTCATCTTTGTGACGTCATGGAAGCTGCGACCCCTCCCCAACATATTACATTTACCCTAAAGCTCTTGTTTCCAATTTCCCTGATCATGGGCATGAAGGCTCGAGCTCCTCTTTCCATTTTCTCTGTTCCTGGGCATGAAGGCTTCCTCCTCTATTTGGAAATGATCTATTGGACAGAACGTAACATCTCACATTCCATTCGAAGGCATCAGGGTGATAATGGCATGGCTCAAGCAGTTTTGCAAGTTGTATAGTCATTGGGGTTCCTTTTCTGGTTCCACTAGTGATTCTAGACTCTAGGTGAAGGGAGCAAATTGTATACTGTATAGTCATTTACAGAGCAAATGAAAAGCATTTAGTGTCAAACTTTGTGTAGGTTCTTGAAGGAGTTATATATAAATTTATTTTGTGTATAATTCTCTCTCTTTCAAATGATCAGAATTATGAGTTTTAACTTTTTTCATTCGTTGCATTGTTATGGTGTATGCAATTTTTCATTTAATGCTTCCTATTATGCACAAGAATGCAAAATTTCTGTTAGTTTGGAATCATATTAAGGATTCACCTCATTGTAATTGGTGGGCAGATTATAGTCATAGAAAACCTCCATATATATTACATAAACATCCATAACATATAAAATCATAAGAGTATTAAGAATGAAAGTATCAAACACCTCAATAGATAGGAATACAACATAATTAGTAAAACATGCATGCAACTCAATTAAAGGGGATATCTTTTGAGGATCCAATTCCATGATAGATGTTATAGAAAAATCACAATTTCATAATCAAAGGCAAACAAGAAAACATATTTACCCACAATGAATCAACTATTATAATTGGTAGGTCACTTCACCAAGTCAACATCAAGACAATAGACCAGTGCCTTATCCTAGGGCATAGAGTCACTTACAATTCAAAGACAACCTGATAATAAACTTCAATAAGATTCATTTGCATATAAATAGGAATGAAATTATGAATAATGCCATTACATACACAACCCAGATTCATATGTAAACTGAAAAACCCTTGACCATTCAATTCACAGTGAAAACATAAATTCAACACAAAGACAATTATGTGAAGATCTCAAACTACAAATGATATTGATATTATATTCATAATGAATCATGATATCAGAAAGTAAATTCACAATGCGATTCAGCTATGCACTTATCAAATTCTTGAATAGTTGAGCTATTATAACTATATAAGAGTTTTCAACTTTCAACATCAATAAAAGTGGCCAACTAGCCATCCCTCTCTACCGATCAAAAAGAAAAAGTGGCCATCCCTCTCAAATTAATCTTGCAATCCTTTTATAAGATGAGGATTCAACAAGCTTAGAATTACTGTGAGGAATCTTGGGTAGCAACCTCAACCTAACATTTCTTCTTTAGCTTTAGCATGGCTTGCCACCTATCCACCTCTTTGTCTGTTGGCCAACTAAATGCCTTTACCTCTTCCAACTTTGCAACTGAATATGTCCATCTAGCATCTGTAACTACCCTGGACTCAACAATAAACTTTGCATGGTCAACCTCAACCTTGAACAGTGAATCAAGCATACCGTTAAGGAAATCAGCATCAACCTATTCATTTATATGCTTGATTATTTCTTCTTGCTTCAGAATCAAATCAAATTCAATGGTCCAATCAAAAACCGATTTCAAATCTCCATTACTACCATAAATTGAAGGCACCAATTTACTATAACCTTCCCCAAATATCTGCAATTTTTCATTTATAAGCACATCCTTCCCTATGAAAAATGCATAAGCTGCAATCATTACCTCCACCATGTCTTTAGTGTCACTGATCTTGGGAGGGAACTCATCACTATACATCATTGCAGTATCTAGCTTATCCATTAATCTACTTCTTCCTGACCAAACATTGAACAAAGGTCCAAGAAAAGCGACAGCCTAAGAGGATGTTTTACTTGCCTCTTTCAAAGAAATGTGCAAATCATGCACTACCATCAATTTTCCTTTCAATACATTAATCCTGTGTTTCACAATTCCTGACACAACAGAGATAGCCTTGACATTTTGTTCCTTTTCAAGCTTTTCAATTTTCCCTGCGTATTCCTCCATTTTTGTTGTCACATCAGCTGGTATTTCTTATACTTGTTCTGTAATCTGTATTAGAGGGGGCTCATTTGCAATTTTTTCTTTCAACTCCACTAACTCTTCCTCCAAAGCGCCCTTCTTCATCAGTGTCTCTTGATATTTTTTATATAATGCAATCAATTGGGTATATGTTTCTGTGTATCTTCTTGACAAATCCTCTATTTTTGATAAATTCATGAAAGAAACTTGAGTAAAAAATGAGGAAATCTCCGTGTCGGTTGTGTTCTGCAAGTTCCAGATCATTCTATCAGCTTTCTTTTCTACTTGGATATTTAGAAGGTGGGGCTTTTGAGTGGAAGGGGCCAAAGACCAAGCAGCAAGTGTCTTTGACTTAGGATTAAATCCTGATCCTCTTATTACATCTCCAATTTCAAATTCAGTTTTAAACATTGGGTCCTCTTGCTTCCTAATCTGATCAATAATAAAAATAGACTAGATATCCCAGTCAAGCATCATATAATACTAGTACTCTTAATCAATTGTCTTGCCTGTTCCATAGATATTTTCTCCTTGTCAGGATCATATTCCTACAGTGCCTTGATGATCTCCTCTTTCTTTTCTTCATTTGCTTCCTCTATAATCAAATTTTGTCTTAATTGTTTTTATTTCAACTTTATCAAAATACTTTTAAATTCATCTGACTTAATAAAGTCATCATCTTTCTGTGTGGGGGAAAAAGCGAGACATGCCCTAATCTCACTTTCAATCACACACTTGTGGAATACGAAAGAGCCTAGAGGTATCACACAATTGGCTACTTCTTTTTGTGGAAGAGAGAGCCACGGGCTACCTATTAGGATTTCTATTCCTTTGTTGCAAATGATGGATAGAATGATGCAAGTTCAACTATTAACCCTAAAGCGTAAGTATGAACTAGTAACAAGATTGCAGAATTGAGATTAAACAATGGAAAGCTGTAAACACAAGGACAAGATAAGAATGCAGATGTGTACCCGGAGTTAAAATCTGAGTGAAAATGTTCGGGACGGGGGCGTGGGTGCCACTGTCCTGATTCTGCTCCTGAAACTGCTGTTTTGCAACCTGAAAAGCTGTCGGAAATGCTGAAACTTACTGTCTGACAGAAGGACCAGGGCACCCAGCGCCCCTATCCTGGCAGGACTAGGGCACCCCACACCCCTGTCCTAGCTTTCTAGGCTACAATTTGGTGTGAAGTTCAGTTTCCGTCTGCTTTCGTCGAATCTGCAACTTGCGGCGTCATCCGAATCCCGAAACCTGCACTTATATCTGAAAAGGTATGGTGGGCGGCTATATAGGGTTTTGCCTTAGTCAAACCCCCGCTTTGGTGATTTCTACCTCCACGAATAGCCAAGTTGTATTGTAAAAGTAATGTGTGTGCAGACCTTGTGTGTGTGCAAGATCCTAAAATGCAAGTAAGCAAACTAGAGCAACCTAGAAAGTAAACCCTAATTGCTTGTAAATGATAATGTAAATGCCCCAAATCAAGATGTAGAGTGATCTAAAGCATGAATACAAATGATGTAATGAAGCTTATGCAAAGACATGAAAACATCATGAAATCATACCCAACCCCAAGGGAGGGGTACAAGCCAATCTTCACTCAGTGATCCCTTATTGCTCTTCAATGCCTTCAAAGCCCTAAATGGATGAATGAAATTGATAGATGCTTGATGGATGGATGTTGAATGTTGTTGAAGTCTTCAAAGATTTGCTCTTTCGCTACATAGAAGGTCCTTGAAACCAAAAATCCGATCCTTTCAAATGAAGAAAAAGAGCTCTTATATATGAAACCCTAGGTCTTGATTTCAACTTTTGGCCGACCTAGAGATTGAAACTCCCACCAATTTCTTGGGTTAAGCTTTATTTTATGAAGGGATCGCGCTCCTAAAATTTCAGGAAAAATGTCCGGGACCGTGTGCACTCCGGGCGCCATGGTCCCGACAACTTTTCACCAAATTTTCAGGGCCGTCGGATATGATGATTTTAGAGAGAATCCCGAAGTTATAGGTGATTTCGAGATGTTTTGACCCCCGAAATCAAGCCTCCAAGTGTCAAAATAGGACCTAATTAGGGTTTTAGATTAAATGATGTATTGGAAGAATAAAATGAAAGGGGCACACTTTAATGAAAAGGGCCCAACTTTATGATATGGGAGATGATAAAATAGAACCCTAGACCTAATTAATTTAATTAATTAAGTGCTAAAGGGGAAATGCAATGCAAAATGCAAAATGTGCCAAGGCGGGTGCTAAACTAGGTGTGAAATTGTACCACCCTAGCAAGTGCGTACAATTTACGAGGCTACATTTAGCCCCCACTTTAGCGGTCATATGAACACTACGTGCATATGCAAGCTAAAGTACATAAAAGTAAACATTATTTGAAAAAGTATATATCCATAAGTCTGTTGAACGAAGCCCCCAACGGTATCTGCAGTACACAGTTAGGAACTGCACCCTACAAAACACACGTTAGATCACAAAATCACCTAATGCTTACTAAGGAAGGTGATGAAAATTCGAGGGTAGCTATATGCCCCCCCCTGTTTCGGCTTGCTAATTTTAGTGAGTTGAAATAGGGTATCATGTTTACCACTTCGAATTGTTAAAGAATATTGATAACAAATGCTCACAAGAAGATTTGATATGAGATCAAAAACTAATGGAGAATCATTTGGTAAGAAAGAGGACTAAATCTCAATTCCAACACAACAAAGAGTGTGAGGATTTGAGAGTTCTCTAACACAAGATGAAGGATGTAAATGGAAACAAAATGCAAAGAGAAGAAAAGAAAGGAAAAAGCAACATGAATACACACATTGGTGATCCATGAGAAGAATAGTGAGAGAGAAAACATGGACTTCTCACCCCTAGATCTTGTCTAGGTGATCCATGGGAAAAGGGACATGGAAAACTAGCCCCTAGAGTCTGTCTAGGTGATCCATGTAAGGGAGGAGAGTGAGAAAGTCTAGCCTTATGCCGCTAGTTCTACTCAACCTTGTGCATGTGTGTGTAAGGGAGGTTAGAAGCACCTCATAGGAGTCTATGCCCGAGTATGCTACAACCTGTATATGTATAGTACAAAAGCGTGACATCTCTCTCTACGAGTCTGTGCTCTGGTTCCGAGAATAATCACCTTGCATAAAAGAAAAATGGAGACATCTCGCTCTAAGAGTCTGTGCTCTAGTTCCGAGAATGACCCATTGCTCAAAAAGTGTAATGTTTATGTCATAAGCAAAGTAGAACAAGGATACCTACCTTCATCACAAAAGAAGATACCCCAAAAATGCAACAATGTCATAGATCCAAGCAAGAGAGTTTTGCACTCTTTAAGCAAGGATAAGATAGTTGAAAAGGGATATCTTGTAGTATGTGTAAAGGAGATCCTTAGAGGAGAAGAGATCTTTGTACAAAAGACACCTATCCCCGAGAGGAATTGTCTTATAACATCTTCTAGAATAAGAGAAAGAAGAGAATAAGAATGCAATACTTCCTTCTTTTGCGAGGTGAAAGTGATTCTTAATGAAGGATGACGCTCTTTTTAACCCAATTGAGAGAGTGAATTCATTATGGATGTATTTTACCAAGTGCAAAAGAGGTTGTAGTCAAGGACTTACACCTCTTGTAAGAGAGAATCCTTGAACAAACAACAACAAATGCATACAAGGAATAACATCAAGTAATAAAGTTCACACCATCCATGAAATAGGAAAAAGTGGATCCTTAGATAAAAATAAGAAAAGATCATTGCCTCCCAAGGATAAGGTCAATGAGAAGGACTTACACAATCTTCCAGGGAGAGATTTAGACATAAAATAAATGTACTACATACTCACATGAGTTCATGCAAGCAAGACATTAGTGTATGTAAAATGCTCCTCACAACAAGTGGGTAGGATAAGAAAGAGAATACACATCTTCTCCCATATCTAGGAAAAGAGAATTCTAAAGCAAAGATGATCAATATTTCCACATTATTACCCCATAGGAACAAGAGATAACATAGAAAAATTAGGCTATTATGTTGCTTCAAAAATATGATTGCACTTGAAATTGTACCATCATGAATGACAATGAGCCCCCAGTAAATGAGCTACCAATGTCACATAATGATGAGCAACATAATAGCCATTAATGTTATTTAAAGACATGATAGACTAAATGAGGTATTTGAATATGACATGCTAAATGCTCAACTATAAGTGAGATCAAAAACATGTATAAAGTGATAAAAATTGAAGAAGAAAAGTCACAAGAAATCTTAGAAGAGGGATGAGTGTAATTTATTAGAGCCTTATCCCTAGAGGAAAGGACTTTATGATGAATAGGAGATAAAGATTCATAAGTGGATTTAGAAATTTGAGGGGAGTCATAAAGAGATTTGTTCATCGCCAAGATTTCCTTATGAGGCGAATGAGAGTTGATAGAAGTAGAAGATGATTTAGTTGAAGTGAGATCATCATCACTACTAAATATAGCATTCACACTGAGAGATGGTCTTTTAGATGCTTTGGTGGGCTTAGAAAGATTATATCCAAGTCCAAATGAATATTCATGCATGTTATGTTCTAAAGGAACTTTAATTCCTTGTTCATTTGCGCCACAACCATTTCCACTATAGCCACTCTTAGCCAAAATATGAAAACCACGACCATAACGATTAGCCATTTCAGAAAGAAAAGGTGGTTTTTCATAAGACAAAGAATCAAATTCTTTAGAATTAGAGGTGTGAGGAGAAGAAGTTTGAGAAGCAGCCACAAAATTATTGCTCATAGGTTCAGGTAAGACTGATTGATCTCTAGTTTCTTCCTTCTTTTTAACTTTAAGCTCTCTAGGAGGAACCCTATACTCACCTACGAAGGTGGGATTGAAATCAAGAGATCCCCAATCGTCTTCTGCAAGAACCTTCTCGGGATCAAAAGCCTCTTCATGTGTAGATTCAAGTTGAGAAGAATCTTCTTCAGGAACTTCAGACTCATCCAAAGAATTTTGATTATCAGAGGGTAATGATTCATCCATAGGTATCTTGTTTAACAAGTCATCACTAGAAGAGGAAGGATTAGAAGAACTCCCTTTGGAAGTAGAAGTTTGCAAACAAGCTTGAAAATTAGTATCACCTATCAAGGTATATGTCTTATTATTATAAATAAATTTAACTTGTCTATGCAATGTAGAGGGGACAACTTGCATACTGTGAATCCAAGGTCTCCCTAATAACAAGTTGTATGTTAGATTTCCCGACATAACATGGATAGGAGTAGGCAAAGTAATAGGTCCCACTATGATGGGTAAGGTGATAATACCTAATGAAGACTTAGCCACATTATCAAAGCCTCGAATGGGACGAGAGTCAGGCTCAATAAGGGATGTATCCACATTCATCTTATG
Source organism: Cryptomeria japonica (assembly GCF_030272615.1). Lineage (NCBI taxonomy): Eukaryota > Viridiplantae > Streptophyta > Pinopsida > Cupressales > Cupressaceae > Cryptomeria > Cryptomeria japonica. The sequence continues at coordinate 993,049,837 of NC_081407.1, read as the reverse complement.
CAATAGATTAATGCTACACACATTAAGGCCAGAACCATTATCTACCAGTGTTCATCTTATAGCAATGTCACTTATGATAACCACAATCATCAAGGGATCATATTGATGTTGAATTTCACTAGTAGGCAACTCATCTTGTGTGAACACAATTTGAGCTTTAGGATTCATCACAGAGTTAACCAAAGACACTATATTACTAGATGTATTAGGTGGAGGAACATAAAATCTTTCAAGGCATCTTGTAACATTCCATGATGAGCAGAAGAAGTTTGGATCAAATCCCAAAGGGATATCTTGGCAGGAGT